>NC_050527.1:6743961-6762114 GCF_002922805.2 Oryzias melastigma
AAAAAAAAAAAAACCGCGCGCGCACAGAAACACACGGAGAAGAGGAGAGAAAGCAGAATGGAGCTAATACAGAGTGACAGGGCTTTCATGCAGTAATGGTGATGGTGAAAAGAGAGATCCACTCAGCCCACACAGCTCCGCGCGCGCACATGAAGTGAAAAGCACACAGACAAACAAACAGAAGGCACAGAAGCAAACACCGTGTTATCACAGACATGTGTCCACGAGAACAGCCGGCAGATTCAGCTCATTTGTTGACACCAGCTTCTTCCATCAAAACTTAAAACAATAAAATATCTTGGGCTCAGACGGTGGAGCAAAACACCTTGTTTCAATTGTTTTTGGGCACAATTTCACAAAGAAGATATTTGCTTTTGTCTTGGTTTAGGGTTTAAATCTATATAATCTAATGAGCTAATCCCAAAACATTAGTTTATTCCATTACAGTACACATTCACTTTATTAGGCACACCCGTCCAACATTAACACAAATAACTCAATGCATTTAGATATGTAGACATGTTGGAAGACAATCTGTTCAAACTGAGGTGAGAAAGAGTAAGTGGCTTTAAACGTGGTGTTTTGGGCTGGGATTCACTGGGTACCTCACTATACGATACCTGATACTTGGCTCACGATATCGATGATATATCGCGATACTGTGATAATTGGTAAAAAATCATCTCTAATATATAGAAGAACACACATTTTTTTAGGAAAACATATCTTCATTTATCTTTTAGCTTGCATGATCATAACAAACAGCTGTGTTTGACACTTTTGTGTAACATTGCAGTAATACTATGTCTTTGACAAGCATTGACACCCATTGAATTTGAAGTATCTGTAGAATTAAGTGTAAACAAAAGTAAACATGAACAGCAGTGCCAATATTTTTGTGCAAAATCTCTCTCTATCTTACCTCCAAAGGAATGTCTCACCAAAGGATGACGAAAATAATGTTTTACAGCCTCTTCAAATGAAAATGAAAGATCAATACTTGGTGAGAACCCATCAAGAATCAATCGCAGGACTTAATGTCATGATATATTGCAATATCAATACTTTGGCAGACCCGTGGTGGTGTGGTTGTTGGTTTTAGATGAGTATTTCAGAAACTGCTGATCTACTGGGATTTTCACCCGCAACCATCTTTAGGGTTTAGAAAATGGTCAGAAAAATGGAAAATATCCAGTGAGTGGCAGTTCTGTGGGTGGACCAGACTGGTTCCAGCTGATAGGAAGGCAACAGTAACTCAAATAACCACTGGTTACACCCGAGGTCTGCAGAAGAACATCTCTGAACGCACAACACGTCCAACCTTGAGGCAGATGGGTTACAGCAGCAGAAAACCAAACCAGATCCCACAGAGGAAACGGAGGCTACAGTTCACAGAGGATCATCAAAACGGGACAATAGAAGATTAGAAAAATGTTTCTTGATCTGATGAGTCTCCATTTCTGCTGCAACATTCTGGATCATGGATCCATCCTGCCTTCTATCAACAGGTCAGGCTGCTGGTGTGTAATGGTGTGGAGGATATTTTCTTGGCACAATTTTAGTACCAACTGAGCATAGATACAACACCACAGCCTACCTGAGTATTGTAGCCGACCACGTCCATCCCTTTGTGACCACAGTGTACCATCTTCTGATGGTTATCATCTCTGTAATCATCTCAGCCTGGCTTCTAGAACATGACAATGACTTCACTGGACTCAAATGACCTCCACAGTCAACAAAGAGACATCAAACGTTTATGTGAATTACAGAAACTGCTGATCGGCAGTTTTCCTCTTTGGGTTTTGGATGATCTAAACAGAAAACTAATCTAATAATTGTAAAGTTTGAGTGAAAGATTATCTGATGTCCTTCACTTAATTCAACAGTTTTTTTTTCTGCTAAGAACTAAAATCATATGAATACATTTACACAAACTCACAGCAGGTGAAAGGAGATGCTTAACGTATCTGGATCATTTTCCTCTTTGGCTTGTTTCTTTTTGACGCTCTTGTTCTTTCGTTCTTTCACTAATTCGTCTCCTCACCCACCTGCCTCAAACAGCTGCATTTCGGTTTCCCACCACCTGCCCCATTCCTGACAGAAAGGCTCTGACCTGCTGTCATGAGAGCGGCTCATTAGAGATCTGCTCAGCAAAGCGCTGGAACAGGTGTAGCTGATTTATAAAGGATGACGATTCAGCACACACACACACACACACAAGGAGAGGAAAAAGGGATAAAGCTTATAGCTCAATTTTTACTTGTGTCTTACGGCCACCGTTTGTTATCAAGCAAACATAAACTGATGCTACTCAAATTCATAGCAGCAAATTCAGGCACACAGAAGCACATCCTCTTTCAGCATTCTGATCAATCGTTGCCCTCCGGCTGTGGGCCTGTCCTAACTACAAAAGCAAACCGGTCATCACCAAGCTGTTCACTGCAGTGCTCATCCAGAGAGGCTCTGTGCATGTTATATAAAGCTTGTGGCATCATGTATAGTCTCTTTTTACGTTTAAAGTCAGAGCTGAAGAGTTCTTTGGATCTGCATTTGAAGTTGTAAAATTAGATAAAAATACTAAGAGAAAAACATTTACCCTTTAGTATGAAGTGCATTTATGATATTGATAAGTATTGGGACTCACTGGGAGTCCATATATTGAATTAAATGTTATCCATGTGCAGTTTGTGCATTCACCTGCAGGAACTCAGCACTGTGAGGCAGCCTTTCCTGAAACTACTGTCATTTTTTTTGCAACATTTTTGAACAAACAGAGTAAATTATAGTTAGTGCGTTATTTACCCTAATTTTTTCCCATAAAACTTCAGAAATAAAGTTACTGTAGCTTTTATTTTTCACACAGCAGTGAACAAAATGAGTCAAATCTAAAAGAAATCCTCACATTTAAAGTTTTATTAGTATAAAGTGAGTTACAGATGTTAAAACTTCATTACAACTTCAACTATTACTTCAGCAGCAGTCTAACGGAAACATTTAAAAGCACTTAGTTGACCTTTTTTGCGATTAACAAAAAAGTCTTAGTTAAAAAAAAAAAAAAAAAAAAAAAGCTAGGCTTTCTGCAAAAACAAGCACAGCCACACCCTTTTAAAGAACTGCATAAAGCAAAAACAGAGAGAGGTTATCTTTCTCCGGGAGAAGATGATGCATCTTTGTCGTCCACATTTCAAGCAATCTAAAGGTTAGCAAAGCATTATTTAAACTACCTTTTTAGAACTTCTTCAGCAGCTGTAGTCAAAGTGGCCATGAGCAAGGCACTTGACTCCCAAACTAACAGCATAGTCATCAGCAGGGTGCAGAAACATTAGGCTTCAGATTTAACAGAAAGAGCAGACTGTCTATGTACAAAAATGTAGTGATATAGCAGAAATAGTCAATTTTCCACCCACACACACAGTGTTTCTGTACCCTGGAGAGGGTCAGCAGGTTAACTCACTTCAGAGCGATTACTCGTATTGACACTTCCCTGAATAATGTCCGTTAAACACACAATAAGTCTATCACTTTCAAAACAACATTTTGGTGTGCAGAGTCTTGCATGTATTTCATGATAATATGGTATCATCAGCTATCAACTTAAGTTTTCTAGAGTATCACAAAACATATTTTCAGGAATAATTACTTAGGCAGATTATAACAACCCCCAAAATATTCAAGCAATTTTATTTGTGGATTCAATTCACAATGCAAAACTTTTTTAAAAGTGCAATATAGCAGAAAATATAAAGCCTTGGTTACTAAAATGACAAATAAAAACTGTCCTTGTTTGGTATTTTAGTTTCTAATTTTTCATATTGATTGTTGAGAATAAATTAGTGAACTATGAACTTGTTTTGTGCTGCTCAGACTGCGTATATCACATTGTAATAATACAAGTTAAAATGCAGACCATAACTGAGGGAAAAGTGCACATAAAATATATTTAAGCCTTATTTTTTAGGATGAGGTTGCTTTAGAATATTCCGAAACAGTCTTCAAAGTTTGCCTTTTACAGTGTCTGACATTCCTTATCTTTTTTAATCAATATAATTCTGGATAGAGAACAGTCTTTATAATCTCCTCTGCTCTGACAGGTCTGGAACACAGTGCAGGTCACAGAAGAAGGAAGCGTGCTTGATAAAGGTCCAGCCAGGCCAGCAGCAGGTGAAGAGTCAGTGCAGGACAGTGGCCACTAGAGGGCGCCAGATCCCCGCTGCAATAACGTGTTTGTTCCACGTTCAAACTTGTTGTAGACTCTTAATGAGTCCGATATTTTCTTGATTTGTGCCAAAGTTTCATTCAAAATGTACACCTTTATTCGTGTGAATGCAAGAGTTTATGTGAAGGTATGTACAAGAAGTTTAAAAGTGTTGTTTTAAAGGTATAAAACAACCTTTCACTTCTTCAAAGAAGAGCAACATTCATAGACTGCACAGTGTCAATTAATAATGAAGCTGTTGGTAATTCATAATACTAATAATTATTTTAACCGGGTGTTTTCCGCTGGGAGTCTAGATTTATCATAAATTTAGAGAAAATGAAAATAAATCGTGTTGTATTTAACATTTGTTAGAAACATAGAGTCCATGTAGCAGCATGAATTATGTCTGTAAAAAATGTATGTGCAGTCTAACATTTTCAACCTTTTTGCATTATACATTTACAAGTGCATACAAATTCCCCGCAGCTGCACTGCAGTATGTTGGTGTTCTACTGCAGCCTCTCGCTCCCGCTGCTGCTTCTCCTCTGTCACTCATCCCAGACTCTAATGTCTTTCTAGGAATCACTTCCATTCCAAACCACAATTCTTTCCAGTTTTTCTTCCCACACCTCCCGTTTGGTTTAATTCCATCACAGTTTGCGAGCTTCCACTTTGTTCTTGTTAAATCCTATTCCACAGCTACGTTTTTGGATGTGTGACTCCCTCTTTCCCCACTTTCCAACTCTGAGTGAGGAACTAAATGATGACGAAGAGTCACTTTTCTCGAAAGCTTTTCTGCTTAACAGGGGGAGGCGCTCATGTGCACGTGCGAGTGATAATGAGGGGGCGGTATGGGCGATGGGGGCATGGTCATAGGAAGAGCTTGGCCCTGGGGGTGCGAGGACAGCGACCTGGGCAGGGTTTGTGTGGAGGGGTAGCCGGCAGACTGCGGGTGCATCTGGTAGCTCCCTGGAGAGGAAGACGCAGAGGGTGGGCTGATCCGGCCGCCCGCCTGGAGGCCGCTTTTTGGCTGCTTTGGCAATGTTTGGTTGAGCTGGATGGAGATGTCGCTGGAGGCCTCCGAGGTGCTGCGGCCTCTCTTTGGTGGGGGCCAGGACGACTCCGGGTGGAGGTACTGGCCACTGTAGTCGCTACTCTCAGACAGGCGTGGACGGTAGATTGCAGGGTGGGGGCGGTACATCTCTTCTTCTGCGTAGCGCTTCATGAATAGGTACACTGACAGCACGCCGGCACCCTGAGAAAACACAAATCAATGAATTACAGGGGAAACTGTGTAGGAAATAGCAATAATGAGTAACAATTTTAATGAAAAACATGCTAATGCTCCACAAATTTAAGCCTTATCTATGAATAAAAAGACAGGATTCTCAGGTAAGAGTTGGGATAAAAGAAGAAACTAGTGGAGACAGTTTGGAATAGTACTGCAGCAGCGTAACCGCAGTGCTGCTGCTGCTGATGCTGATGAGAGAGAAGTAGTTGTGGGAGGTGAGCAAAGAACTCAGAAAACTGCATTGCATCCAGAATATCATTTATGAGTAAAGATGCTCCCAACGCCTGAAGTTCTACTTCTAAACCCCCAAGAATACTGACCATGAGAGCAAAACCCGTCAAGCATTAAATGTACTGCAGATATTGAAATCCTCACAAAGCGACACCAACCTCTTTGAGCAAGAAGGAAGAGGCAGCGAAGGCGAAGGACCAGCCGTAGTGGTAATTGAAGAACTGCTCGGGCTCTCTGGGCCGGTTCATCACCTCGTCATTAATGCTGGAGATGTAGAGCACCAGACCCACCACCAGACTGAGGCCTGCATGCAGCACATTAGCAATGACAGAGAGACAATGATGGAGTCAGATACAAGCCCGCTCATTATGTAGCCGTCTCCAGTCGCTGCGCCGCCGTGGCCGGAGAACAGAGACGTAGGCAGTGACCATGAAAAACGATTAGCTTCCAAAATGCTAACAATGATAAAGTGGTAGGAGAGAAGTGACGTGGATTTACAGGGGTGACTGTTCAAACACAAAAAAGTCATTGAAATTCTGAAAATCATATTGAGCTTGACGTAAAATCCTTATCGTATTTTCATATATATTCACTCACATTTTTTCCTAAAAAAAAGAGAGAAAAAAATTACTATTTTGTCCATTTGAAGGGGAAAATATGTGAATCCTTTGGAAATATTTGGTTTTATGCATAAACTGGACACATAATTATGTTTAATAAAGACATAAAAACATATTTTAATGTGATTTAAGCAGGTTATGTTCTTCTCCATCGTTGTGACTTAAACTAAGATAAAAAAACACACATCATGTACATAAATGGAGGGTTCACATACTTTCTCTTGTGCCTTGATATAAATAATAAACAGCCTATTTCTATTATTACATCACTTATCAAAACCCAATGCATTGTTTTAGCATGTTCCATTGCACAGTATTTTAACAATAATAATAAAAAAAAGATAATTTGAACAATAAAATGTCCCAGCAAAAGTGTGTTCAATTTGTGTTATTTTTTCAGATAAATTAAGTTTCTTTCGAAAAAATATCATTTTTAAATAGTACATCACATCCAAAATGAGTGACATCATTGTCCAGCCTAATTCTTTAAGTGCTCTATTGTGACCACAGTCAATAAATAAATAAATACATCAGTTTTGACTGTCACTGTGATCCACTAATAACATTTGGACTCAACTACTTTAAACCAGAGATTTTATTTATCCCCAGCAGCAGGACTGAAATCCCACTCATCACTTAATGTTTTCTCATTATGTTAATTAGCTACATAGCTCAGGTGGCACATTTATTATGTTTCAGTTTAAATGATTGCTGTGTCTAACAGGAATAGTGGGATCAAAGGGTAGCCTGCAGATTTCCATTTAAATGAAGAAACATTTTACAAATCCCGAGAGCCATTTGTTGTGTTTTACACAGACTAAATTACTTGGATTTGTAAGATAGTCTGGATGAAACACATAAAAAGACGGACTAGTGAAAGGAAAAGGAGATATCGCACTACAGACAGCAGATACAGATGCTGCGTTTTGGGGTGATGAGGAAGTGAAGTTTGGATGGATTTGTCTGGATGACTATTCAAACAGGTTTTGTTACACTTAGATGAGCTCTGAAAGACCCTGTTGCCCCACACTGTTGCCCCACACTCCAGGGCTTTAACCCCCTCAAGGGTGACTTTATTCCCAATTATATATTCATATATTTTTTTTTTGTTGTAGATTGAGTGGTATGTTGTAAATTAGCGATATTCAGAAAGGTTAAGTGAGTCTAAGAACAGAGGTGGAACAGGGGTAAAACCAAGCAGTAACTCTAATAGGAGGGGGGTGAAGCCAACCAGGAAGTGACCAAACATTACAGCACCTCAAATGACCAGAGGCCCAGGGCAGGTGCCTCCAGTGAGCAACTTTCAGTAGACTTCAATGATAATCGCGGTGGACTCTGGAAACAATACTCCTATGTTTAACTCGTTTAATCCGTTTAAGCTTTAGCATCAACTCTATTTTTTTGCCTTGCTGGAGACTTGAGCAAAAGTAGTTAGCGTTAGCATGGAGGGAAACCTTGGGCATGGCCAAAAACAAAAGGATAAAAAAAGATATAATCAGGTCCTGTGTTTGACTTCAAAATCAACAAAGTCTGAAAATTAAGTGTGTCGTTCAGAAAAATAAAACTTCTGCAATTTTTATGTTAAAGTACGGTAATCAAATTAATTTAAAAGGTTGAGGGGATTTTTGTAATAAGAACCTGCAGGGTCTAACACTAAGCTGGCTAACCGGTTGGTCAAATACAATAAGTGGGAACATATTAATGCAGTAAAACCTAACTGAACTAAAAAAAAAGTACTAAAGTAAAAATAAGTAAAATTAAATTAAAAAAAAAACCCAGCTGAATATCTCATTTACACTTGGAGAAAATTAAGATTTGGGTCTCAGCCTTTAAAAAAAAATCTTCAAAATCATATTTCGTATATTGCTGTTCTGAATCACAATTTGTTCCATAAATTTCAAGTTGACCGAGTAAGTGAACCAACTTTCAGACTGATGCTAGCTGGTGAGTTCCTTCATTTGTGAAAGCTCTGCCCTGAAAGGACAGGAAGTACTCTACCTAACCTCTGCAAGGACCCTGTCCTTCTCAGTGTTAAACTGTAAACAATGGCAGCAAAAAATATTGAAATAGTCGGGATAAAACTCACAACCACTGCTGGATGCCAAAGATTTTAAAGCTCCTAGGAAACATATCTTACCCCATGGAAAACTCCTCTCACAGAGTCACAACTACATTAGAAAATGTAACATTTTTCATAAAGAAGAAAACCTCAAATAAATTCTGTGCTAACAATTTTCCTTCATCTAAAGAAAATATACAAGCAAAAGTAAACTATTTTGGAGATTAAACTCATATTTCTGCAATTTTGTCATCTTTTCTGCAAAATTGCAGCAGAAAGTGAAGTTTTTTTGAGGGATGAATACAATATTTTTGAAAAAATTAAACTTAAAAATCTATTTAATTAAATTCTGCTGCTATTTTTTCATCACAAATAAAAATATTGAGAGGTGAAACATATTTTTTTGACGATCTACAAAAGTGTTGGTGAAAACTCCCAAAGCTTAATGCTGAGTCAGCATTTCTGACTCAATGATGACTCAACCCCAAGTCACAGAAGTCAAGACCTCATCTCTGTTTTTAAAGACTCGTCTAATAAAAAAAAAATCCAGTTTTTGGTGTTTTTAACATGTTCTTGTAGCCAGTTTCTCATGATGTATTGGATTGAAACCCCTTTTCTGGGTATTTATTCATTCAAATCGTATTGGAACAGGAGCAGAAAAAACTCTGAAGCAACTGAAATAGATCCATTAACGTCGTCATTTTCCTCATCTGAGCTGATATTTGGCTCAAAAATGTACGGCTGATTGCTCTAATATCACTCACTCATGTTAGCTTGTGGGTGTGAGGGGCTATAAGCTAGCGGGAGAGAGTGTAAATAAGTCAGAGGCCGATTTCTGAAGAACTCCTGTCACTCTGCAGAAAAAGTCTGAAAAAATGACTTTGATTTAAGCTAAAACGGCATAATCATAATTAAAAGAACACTGGAAACGCTTTTACAAAGGATGAAAATATAATTTGAGGGGGACTTTAGGGTGAAAGATGGCCGAACAGTCCATCTAAAAGCTTTTTTGTGTCACTTTACAGTTGATCATAAACAATGAATATGAAACCAGAAGCTTTGAGAAGTCAACATGATGCAAAAACATCCCTCTGCAGGGAGGCTTTATAAATGCATGTCATGCAGCATATGGTCAGCATGATAAAAAGCAACATTTAAAGGAAGCTGCATGCTTGGAGAACATTTATCTGCTGTAGAAGTTTTACAGAAATGACTTGTTTGAGAGATTATGATCTCACTGCAGCATTTTCAAACCACACTGCTGCTAATCCTGAACCGTATTTCAATTTTTAGTCCTACAAGACCACAGGAAGCACGGCAAACCCGAGTCACATGGGAGGAATGGGAGCGTGTTAGACGAGTGGTTTTTGTGCATGTCATGCTGGGTAAAGAGAAAAGGAAAAGAAGAAGAATCCTGACAGAGAAAGAGACTAACATGAGCAGCTAAGTGAGCGTGAATTACAGAGTCACACTGAGGCTTTTTATATCAATCTCCCGCCGTGGATCCTGTAACATTCATAGGGATGCTCCACCCAAACTACCACTTTCAGATGATTGTGGTGTGTCCTGACTAACCCCACACACCACAACGACCCACAATATCCTAGAAACAACACTCTGAATGAAAGAAAGATGAGGGAACAAGAGGAAGGGAAGAGTGTGTCACTGCAGAACATCATCCACCGCTGAGCGCTCTGATTGAACCGTGCTATTATATCACTCTATTAGCAGCGTTCTTCATAAAATAAAACACCATGACACTTTCAGCGCAGGCTATAAACATTATATAACCTCTGTTATATAAGTATTTGTATCCTGCTACGCCCTTTTTTTTCGTCAAGTCCCCACAAATCAGAATCTTCGTTGACGCTCCTCTAAGCTCTGCTTCCGTCTCACAATTGTGTGGTGAGGCAGAATTCATAGAGATCCAGTTGGGTTCCTGAAAGTTTTAAAAAAAAAAAAGAAAAAAAAAAGGGAACATTGCAGCCATCTGCTGCTCAAGAAGCATTACTGCAACAGTGAAGATAAAACCTCTCTGTCTGATTCACCTTTTTATAATCCAAGAAAAGAAATCTGCTGCTAGTTTTTTGAGGATGAGTCAAACTTTAGGCCCTTTGTGAGTAAATCAGGACACAGAGATGCTGTGATCAGTTATTCAGTGAGGAATGGGACCCACCTGAGAGGATGAAGAAGATGCCGGACACAAAGGCCAGTATGGTGCGCTGCGGCCGGATGTGCCCGATGTTGCTGATGACGAAAGCCGTGAAGACGAAGAGCAGCGACACCATCGGGAAAGGCGTGGCTGTTCGAACCATCTCTGTGGGGAGGAAACATCACCTCTTGAAAAACAAATACACATCATTTGTTGATCAAAGAGGATAAATACGGCTGTTCAGGAGCTTTTGTGCAAATTCTGACAATGTTGTGATGGAAGTAACTTTAAATTTTATTTTATATTTTTTAAAGTAACTTCCATCTGCATATTCAAAATATATTTTTACTGTAAACGGATTAATTAACCCCATATTGAAAAAAAATAGCTATTTAAGAATTAAACGATCAGTCAGTGCAAACAAAATTCAGAAATTCAAAGCCAACAAATTCAGATAAAAAATGAAGGAAAAAAGTGTTTTGGTGCAAATTATGGAATAATCATGAAAAATAAGAGTCCAGTTTAATTATTACACTTAAAAAAATGTGGAAAAACAAATGCTCACACAATATGAAACAGGTTAAATAAAAAAAAATACGGAGATATTTGGTTTATTTTCCTTTTGCTGCTTTTGCTGTTTTTTGTTACATACAAAGAGATACATTTGGTTAAAATAGCTTGATTGATTTAGTTTTCTTCTTTCATTTTCACCAAGGAAAATAGTATTATAGATTTTTTTGTTGTGTGCTATGAAAATGAAATATATAAACTAAACTAAACTAAAAATGTGTCTATATTTCACTCACTCAGGATGTTTGCTGTGTTTTCAGTGGTGATCTCTATTTCAGGTTCAGTGAAGTACTCTGATGCAACACACCTCCCGTTCTCTGATCCTGTGAGGAAACAGAAAATGGAGAATGCTGGGTTTGCTTTTAGGATCAAAGGCAGTGATGCATGAAGAAGCAGAGGTCTCTGTAGTCCCGCTGCCAGGTAACAATCATGTTTTGTGACAGCTTTAATTCCAGAGGCGAGCGTCTCCCTGACTTTCTTCTCTTCCCCTTTCCCACTTTGCTCACTTGTCTTTCTGCATACTTGCTTCTGTACTGTACACGAGCATGGAAACCCATTTGGACGCGTCTGGAAGAATCTGCATTAACATGTGGACAAAACTTCAGTTTTCCTTCCCGTACCTGCCACAAAGCAAACTCTCCAGAGGCCTGAGTGCAGCGCCATCTTGACCTCCATGCTTTGGTTCTGCTGCAGGATGATTCCCTCCACCATTATGAGCCAGTAGTCTGTGGACACGGCCACCCCCACCAGCAGCAGCCCGCAGGCCCCGAACACCGTGGACAGGATGGTCAGCGCGCGACTGCTGCACGAACTCATCTGGAGGGCGGAATGAGAAATAAAACATTGCAACTGTGGGACAAAATATATTAGGACAGGAAGGGGAGATGACAGACGAAAAAGTCAAACTCTTGGAATAACATGTGACTTAAACACACGCGGGTCACTCAGCTACTGGCCGTCCTCTTGTCCGGGCTGGTTATTGCCGAAGATGATTGGATGACACATTGCTCACAACCAATCGTGTTAAAGGTTGAAGTGTAGCCAGACTTCTCCAGTGAAGTCAAAGAAGGATTCAAAAATGGAGGGGCAGAGACAGGAAGGGGCGCATGAGTCACACATGGTCTTTCCGTGACTCTGTTCTGGTCGAATAGGAAGTGCTTTGCTGCACATCCTTCCTGCATGCTGTCTGTGTGCGTTTGTGAGTCTCGCCGCATGTGTGTGTTTGTGCGCCGCTGGCCTCTACTTAATTTGGACCACTGTTCGTTAGCATTAGCTTGACAAGTAATGAAGGATGGTGGCAAATGCAAAGAAGCTACATATATATATATATATATATATACACGAAAATGGGTAACTGACTAAAATGTACTCATTTTTATTCTTTAATCTTATTTCATGTATTTGTTGTCATCTCTATGCTTTCAATCTCCTTCCGTACAACAATCAGATGTCCAGCTACATTCCAAATGAGGACAAAGACAAAAAGGACACACAGTTGCGAGTGCCTCTTTTGCACTGACTTTTTCCTCTGAGCTACATAAAGGCTAACGTACCGTATGAAGCTGTAAAGAGACTGAGTCACTAAAGACCTACAGACATCCATGTAAATGCATGTCTGTTTTGTGTTCATTTGCATGCTTTTCCATATGCTTAATTTGTGATTTTGCTGTATTTTTAATAGAATTTTTCCTTGTCACACTCCTGGCTGTTCTAATTTAATGGGATGCAGCTCCAAATGTGCAGACTGCGATGCTGCAGATGTCAAAGGTTGCACTTTTGCATGGATGCTGTCAAGTTCATAGTATGTTCTGCACACACTGCAACAAATCATGAAAGTAATTTAGAATTGTACACAAAGAAAACAGAAATTAGCATAAAACTGATTTTTAAAGTAAAAAAAAGACAACCTCTGAGAGTTTTTTTTCTTATCTGTCTTGCATCAGGACCAAATTTGCTGATGGAGTATAACTCATCCCCCACTCTCTTGGTCTTATAAAAGCTGACAGCAGTGAAATCTCTTCTCCACTGTCATTAAAGTTTGAGGTGGTGTTTAAAACACTCTTATAAGCATTTCAATGCCACCCTGGACTTTTCTCTATGCTGTTTTCCTTTTCATAAGGAGCATGTCTTTAGGCATCTAACACCATCTGTGAGGGATGCTAAGCCTTAGAGTGAGGCGATCACATGCAAAATATGATAGAGCACATCATTTTAAACATCAATAATTAACATGAACTTTGTCAGACACCTTCAAAGGCACTGAAACTCATAGTAACATGAGGACTGTTTTATTATTCTGTTTCTGAGAAGGCCTTTGAGGCTTTCTGAAGTGCGGCCGAGAAACGGTGGGAAGAAATAACATTTTTAGACTAGACTTGCCCTTATCAAGACTTTACTGTATTTGACTGCTTTTATAGTTATTTTACTATATGTGCTAAAGCAAGGATAATCACGGGGTCTTTATTGAGTGAGGGCTTCACACAAATGATCAATTCAAACGTTTCTAAAAGTGCTCAGATTCAAAGTCTCAAGAGCTGCAAGAAGGTCTGACTGCTCCATTCCACATAAAATTGTAGATTTAGCTGCAGATCTGTTTATAATTCTTGCTTTTCATTTTTAAAGACTTTTATAATTCAGCCTAACAAAGTTACAGGACAGGTTTAAAAGTGTTCAGTCAGTGTGAATAAGCCAAAGAGACACATGAGCCACAAAAAAACCCCACTGACATGGCATAGCCTGACTCAAAGCACAGATGGTTCAAATAAAGATGACCAGACAGGAGCACTGCTGTGGAATGAACAGTCACACCTTCCAGCAGTTGGCAGATGGGCCAAAGTGCTCAGAAGTGAGAGGGAATCAGAAATTAGCTGTAATGAAATGATTAAAAATGTTCAGGCTTTTTCAGCACCATGGACAGCACCTTGAAGGACCACAACACATGTGCTCCACTTAAAGTTACAGACCTGAACCAGTCGGCACAGGATGTCTATTATACACCTAATATACATTTACTGAAGATGTCTACATCCATTACAACTCTATTTTGTTACTCTACCAATAGCGTTCTGCATGTAAACCTCTTATCTTTGGATATTTTTATATATATTAGGGTTCTTTTTAGACATTTACAATATAAAAAATAGAAAAGATAAGTCAAACATGTTTCTATAATTATAATATTTTAAATTGTCATCCTTTTTCTCCTTTTACTATCAAATATAAACAGGACAGCATTGGTGTTGAGTCCACTTTTTCTATACTACACATGTAAATGCAAGTACATATTTTTAGAATGCTGCCTCTGAACAGCAACTAGACACTATTGTGCAGCAGAAGATCAGAAAATGTGCTTTAAGATCATTATAATAATAATCCATCCAATCATTGTTTTGTTCAGTTAAATGACAAGTTAAACATCTAAACAGAAATAAATTAGTTGGATTGTTGTTCTGATACAAGTTACAGGTACATTTCAGTAGTGCTGCATTTTGTAAGACTTTGTGATAGTTCTGTATAAACTAAAAAGTTGTTTGGTGGTCTTGTGGTTAGATCTTTCACTTAACGTCAAGAAGAACCTGGTTCAAATCCCAGCTGGGACCTTTCTGAGTGAAGTTTGCACGTTCTCCCTTACAGATGTGGATTTTCTTTCTTAGTTAGTTAACTCAGGGGTGTTGAAAGTCAGGCCTCGAGGGCCGCCCTCTTGCTGGTTTTCCAGAAATCCTGCCTTATCTGCTGCGGATTACCTGGATCAGGTGTGTTTGACCAAAAGGAGCTTCAGTGGCAGGTTGGTTGGAAAACATGTGGGACACCGGCCCTCGAGGCCTGAGTTTGGACACCCCTGTGTTAACTACTTTATGGAGCCCTGAAACAAACTGGTGACCTGACCTGACCTTCAATAGCAGCTGATTGGAGCCAGCAAACCTGTGACCCCAAAAGAAATCCAGTGGGTTCTGGTAATTAGATGGATGTAAAATTGCAGTATTTTTAACAAACAACAAAAACATCTCAAGATTAGAGGCAGATATCTTTCAGAACACTGTTGGTAAACATCTAACAAAAAGAGATTTCCTGTAGACATCTGTAGATGTATATTAGGTGCCTGGAGGGTATTCTGATAAATAGATCTCAGCACATGAATTTCATTTTAACATGTCTTAAGTGTTCAAAGTACCAACTTTTACGATTAGATACAGTTTAACTAGTGCAACTTTTGAATTAAAAAAAGTTTTTATAAAAACCATAATGACTGATATTGGAAATGAACCATCTCACTAACTCAAGAACTTATATATATATATATATATATATATATATATATATATATATATATATAAAATTAAAAAAAACAATAGTGACTAACTATTGGCACTGAATTGAAGTGATAAAACTTTCCTCTGTGACTGAGTGACAATCTTGTTTCATTGCTTTAGTTCTCTCTTTAGTTTGTTATCTGAAAGCCAATTGGGTTAGACAGAAGCCACAGGGGTGACAAAAGGTCTAATCGCTTACAATCTACAGACTGACATGGCTTTCAGACTCAGAAAAACACCTAGAAAAGAGGGGAAGGGATGGCTGACAGACAGGAGGGAAAATGTGGATAACATCCAAGAGAAGGAATGGAAGAAGCAAACTGCCAAAGAGAAACTTTTTGGAAGATCTAAAGATCTATTGAAAGATTGTCCAGGAAACAGAATGATGAACCTGTGAATAAAATGCTCGTTAAACTACGCAGGTTTCAGTGTTTACGCGCGGAAAGAAGTGGAAGGATTCCTTACTGGAGAGTTCCTGACAAGTGTTATTCCTCTGCGCAGCCACACGGACACCCGCAGCGTTTCCACGCAGGAGAAGGGAGAGTTCAGCCTTCATTCAGCATTTTCTGTTAGGGATAACTACTCCCGTGTACACAGAGATCTGCACCCTGCTGTGGATGAGGATGGAGGAGATGATTTACATCCAAGTAACCTTAGTGATGGAGGAGGCGATGCGCGCGCGCGCTCTGGCACGAGAGCTCCTTCAGAATAAACACGTTAGGAACTTGAAATGGAAGAATGTAAAGCAAAATCCCACAACGACTTGTCTGACAGGTTAGAAATCAAACCCACATTTGTTTGATTCTGCTTTTGCTGCGCTCTCAGATCACATTGGCACAAAGAGAAGTCGCGTTACAAATGTAGTTTGTAACGATAGAAAGACATTTCCCCTCAACTATAACGCCAAGAAAAGCCAGACATTCAGATGGAGGATGGAGGAATACTTACAGCGCCACGCGAGTCGTGCGCACACACGATCCAGAAGCCAAGAAAGCCCGCGCCAGGGAGGCTCGCTGGATTTAGGAGGCTCTCTCCCCTCTTTTCCTCCCGTTCTTCCTTTTTTTCTTATTCCTTTCCTCACTGCAGCACGTTTATCCTAAAGCCCTCCAACCCATCCTCCAAATCCCTCCTCACTCCCTCTTTCTCTCAGTCTGTCCCAAGCACTGCGGTGGATCATCCAGTGAGCTACTTTGGCTCCGGAGAGGGAGAGAGAGAGGGAGAGGAGGAGGAGGAGGAGAAGGGAGAGAGGAGGAGGGGGGCTTTTCAAATATATATTTTCTTTTTAAAATTCTTTTGCCAATCAGAAATATTTATTGTTAAATGACATCCCATTAATAATCTGAAAACAGCAGGTTTTTGGGAAAGAGGTTTTTTAAATCCAAATATTTATTATATTATAAGTGAAGCTGCTTTAACTGTTTATTTTGTGTATTTGGAATAAAAAAACTTTAACTGGTAAAATAAAAGGAAAATAGGAACATATAGATACACTTATTGAAGTAATAATAGAAATAAACCTTATAAATGTTCCTTTTGATGAAGTTTTTTCAGCTACATTTTTGTAGTTTTCCTTCACTTAACACACAACTTAAGCATGATTTATGCACGGAGAGGCATTCAACCAAAAGATAACCCAACTAAAAAAAAAAAAGTCTGGTATGAAACGAATGAACTGAAATTAGGAGAAAAGACAGTCTTACTATAATAAAAACTCTAGAAGAAGTGATGCATATTAGCCAATGAATTCCCACAAAACATGTTAAACTATTTATCCTTCCCTCCTCCTGCCCCCCTCCTACTTTGTCTCCTGTGGTCTGTGTCCGTTTATTCTATTTTTAGCCAACTGGTGGAGGAATCCTGTATTTTTAGTAACGATATCAATAGTCTACAGCACACTCTGACCTCAGGCCATGAGCTAGAGACAGTCAGAGAGGAAGACGAGGAGGGAGGGAGGAAAGAGAGAAGCAGAGGAGGACGAGGACAGAGGAAGAGGAGAGCGTGCTGGAAAAAGAGAGATCTCCTCTTGGTGACAGTGGGAGTGATGGAGTGCATGTTCAATTCATGCCAGTGAGCACTGAAGGTTGATCGCGCAGAGGGAGCTTGGGATAGCAATTAACTTAAGCCAAACATAAAATGTTTTTGTCATAACAATTATATTTTTAAAGTTTCACTACTCAACTCAGGACTTAATAAAAAACACAAATGAAGCCAAATGTGTTAATTTATTATTTTTTAAAAAACAGAACACATCTTGTGGTTACAGTTTATAGTTTCAAGCAAAAAAACAGCCACAAAGAAAAGAAAATATGCTTTTTTGATCATCAGTGAAGAATAATCCAAATAAAGCAGAATTTATGTGAAGATGGGTGAAAGGAGGATTAGATGATGACAGGATAGATACATAAAATACTGACAGTGACGGAGTCAAAGTACGGAACTGACAATCAGGGAAAAAAAAAAAAACGTGAGAAGAAGTGAGGGAATTAGGAGGTTGATGAGATTTTAATGTGAAGGTCAACTTGATATAACTCAGGTCTCTATGGAGATATTAGTCCCATCTTGATGCTGGCGAGGGGGCGGGGGTAGATAGGGCAAGTGGAGGAAGCAAGCGAGATGCTTTTGCTGGTTCGACAACTAAAGTCCCGCAGCAAACCGAGAGGTCAGCATGTTTTCCGCCTGTGTGAGCGTGCACACATGCTGGAGGTGCACTCCCCCCCCC
>NC_050527.1:6762157-6780779 GCF_002922805.2 Oryzias melastigma
AAATGAGGGAGTGACAGGGAGGTGTGGGGGAGAAGACAAAAGAAAAAGTTGTGCATCTCTGTTTTCACACCACATCATGGAATGAGTCACCATTCATGACTTTTCTGAGTCACTTTATTAGATTTTTGTCATTTTTCAGCACATAAAAACAACAAAAAAAGAACTAAACTAACAAATATAATTGCCTACTATAAACTGGTACATTTTATATATGATATCTATGTTACTGCATGGCTGTGACATTCAGATTCCTCTCTAGCTGACCTAAAAGGACCTTTTGCTGCACAATTAACCACAATTCCAGTATTATCTGTCTTAAAAAAACATCTAAATATCCCTCAAACAAATAAACACCATTTATCTTTATGACATAAGACTGCTGAGATGGTGCTGCCACCTGCTTTGTTCACACAGGTTTCATTGACAACACTGTTAGCATTTTTTCCGTGTATTGAACAGTCTCATTGAGCCTCGCTTTTAATTACTACCAATCAATGCTGTGAGCACATCATTACACACCAAAAAGCTTCCTGGTGTACAACAATCAAAACATAAATGTGCATGTTCCTGCACAAGCAAATGAGCTTGGAAGAGGCAAAATTGAGCCGGAAAAAAAAGGATTTCAGTTTGGCTTTTTTTTGGTCGAATGGGAAATGGCGTTTATTTCTTTTTTATAGCACTTTTCGACCTTCTTCGAAACCAAAAGCGCTGAACAGCCACAGTTCCCGTTCATACATTTATGCACTGAGATGCTAACAAGGCTGCCCTGAGCTCAGAGAGGCGCCCTGGGTGACATGTGGGTACGCATTTCCCCTAAAAACCCCAAAGTTTTGAATACTTTTGTTTTCCTTGAATTATGAAGTTCTATGAAAACTAGCTGCATGCAAAGTGTTTATTTCATCGATACTACAGTATTCTTGCAAAAGTCTACTGCCTTTGTGTGAGCTGTTGACACTCGTGCAGTAACTAGTGCATTCATACGTCAAAGAGTGAGTGAATATCAAGGTGTCTTGGCATCTTCATGTAAACGTTTACATTTGGTTGAGGGAATAAGTGACCTGCTGCTATGTCACACGCTAATTTTCCACTAGGAATCTAAGATTTGGAAAGATAACCGGGGTCACAGATCGGTGTGACTGGGAGGTTTTTTTCAAACGGCGGTGAGAGGCGAGGGGGCAAAGTCTGGATTTAGGAAGGAAAAGCCCTGGAAGTCTTCTTGGTTGATGGCGGCGAGCACGTCAGGATCGGACGGCGTGAGCGCCGATGAAGCTCCGGTGAAGAACTTGTCGAAGTTCTCCCCTTTCCTTCCACCCTGAGGAGGAAAAGAAACCTTAGTTAGAGCACATACTCGTGATCAAATGGTCATTTTAGCCCCTCCTACAAACGTTTTTGCCCGCCCACATCTTCCAGAAAGAAAATGTTTTATCTCATCTTCACCTCCTTAACTCCATATGACAGCCAATCTGGTGGTTGACATGAATCTAATCTGGCTAATGGTCCTAGCCTCTGACCCCCGAACACTCGGCTCACTTTTCCATTTTCCAGCGGGTCACCAAACTAGCAAGTGGCAGCTAATGAAGACATATTTGCATATAGGGGAGCAGGAAACAACGTCGGGTCACAAAGTTCTGTCGGGACTGTCTGCTGCAGAGAGCTGAGAGCAACATCACAGCGAGCAGACCAAGAGATGAAGGACAGAAACCAGAGTGGTCAGAGGTGACAGTGATGGGACAGAAAAAGGTTGAAAGAGCCCCACACCAGTAAGAGTAAAGGTTGTGAAAAGAGGACGAAGAAAGATGGAGAAAGAAGGCGAAAGCAAAAGTTTGAACTGACAGTTCTGGGTTTAAACGGTGGCTGGATCTCCAGTCTTTCCAGGCGATCCCAGTCGAGCCAGCGGAAGAACGGATGCTCCCTGATCTCCCGTTCGGCCTCCTCTCCTCCACCCAGACGCTTGGCTGGATGTTTCGTCAGGAGCTAAAGAAGAGGAGAGCATAATGTCAGGACCTTCTCATTTCTTTTTAATGCAACTTAGTATTATTACATGTGGAAGTTAGTTAACATTCAGATGGATATTGAAATTACCATAAGTTAAAAAGAAAGTTTAATTAAATTTTTATGTAGTTCCTTCCTAATGTCTTCTTAAATATGTTTTTTTTAAGTTCTTTAACCAGACATCATCTGCATAATGACTTAAAGTATTTTTCATGAGGAAATAATTAAGAATATTATTATCTCGTTCTCCAGTTTTTAATTTGCATTTATTCATTTGTTTAAGAACTTGAATTTCAAATTTTAGCAGCATTGATACAAAATGGCTTTACTGGCCAATTATGCAACTAAACAAACCAATGTGAATTCATTTAACTGTATTAAGTTCTTTACAAGGAATAGATTGATAAAATCGATTAATCAATCTAAGCTTAATGGATCTATAATCAATCCAAAAAAGTAGAGATTGATCTAAAGCATAATGCTACAGTCAGCTAGCTTGATGCTAATGTATAATGGGATTTCCCATAGGATGGCTAATGCTAAGATTTGGTTGACCTAAACAAACATTGCTAACTAAATGAACATCTTTATAAACTCACAAGCATTATTTTTTTTAAATTCTTTTAAGGAAATATTTTTAGAGTAACCATTTGGGGTCTAAAGCACCATTTTTTAGCTCATACTATATTTTTCTGGAATAAGGTGTAATTCTATAGAGTGATCACCACCTAGTGGCCAAACTGAAACACCCCCCAGGAGAGGGAGAACAGCTGTTGGAACTTCGTTTGAGAATCGATGTAACACTGTATGCTATTTACAGTATGTGAACTGTATCAGATTAATATGAAAATCTTCAAAACATATACATAGATTATTAATGTGTTTCTAAACAAATGTGTCTAAATATGTAAACTCAAAATTGAATTAAATTAAACTGAGTGTATCGGGAAAAATTGGAATTGAATCAATGCAGGTTCTGGCGAATCGAATTAATTCTGGAAATTATTAACGATACCAAGCCCTAGTTTTTACCTGTTAAGACTCACATTTGAACATCAATAATCAAACTACAGCCAGTAGTCATATACTCATCATGTAGTGTTAAAGGGGAACTCAAGACAAAAAGGGGGCTTTATATTACAGAACGTTTTGTCAAAACAGCATTTAGAGAATCAGATTAAGGCATTTTCAATCTACAAAAGAACAGATTTTCAAAACAAAAGCGAACAATAAAAAAATTAAAGACCTGGAAATAAAAGATAATTTTTCCAATCTGACTTTCCAGAAATCTAGACTTCTCCCAAACTTTTTATTTAGCATTTTATTCCCGAGGGAAGTATTTGAAGAAAAAGTATTCCAGTTGTCATTTACAGAAAGTAATTTATTTCTTAACCTTCTTAAATGTCAGAAACTGCAATATGTTTCCTGGAGAGGAGAGTTGGTCTTCCACTACTCTTAAAGGTGTGTGCAGCATGAAGCAATCTGACGTGAGGGAATGTGTTGGATTGGGTGTAGCTGTATTTCAGTGAGTGGGGCAACTCTGCTCTCTCAGTTATAAAAAGCCTTTCAGTCACTTTACATTTTTTATCAATCAAATTCTATATCTGTATAAAACCTTTCAAAGAGTGGACACACTTTTTACTACTTGCTTGTAACTTTCTGTAGTAAGCGTTATGCCTATTTTATGTTGGTTGTTTATTATTTTATCATTTTAAAATGCCAATAAAAGAATTTCTCCCGACTTATTGACCTGTTTTCAACTATTTTAACTTTCGACTGTGAAATCATAGCAAATTTACGAATATGGAAGCATTTTATCTCACTCGACCACATTTTTAATTTATTTTTCTGTGGTTTAAGAGCTCAATAATGAAGGGGAACATGACTTACTCCCTTGCAGATAGCGACGGCTTCCCTGGAGAGACTTTTGGGGTAGGACACGCTCTGCTCCATGATGGACTGAAACAGCTCCTCCTCATCAATGCCGTCAAACGGTGGCTTAGGGCAAAACGTTTAACGAAACACAGTTTAACCGCCGACCTCTGAGCACGTTCTCGTCAAGCAAAAAAGTTCCCTTTGAAGTCGTCACAAAGCAGTGCGGGCTGAACCGTCTGCTGTACTGTTAGGATAAAGATGAGCATTACCTGTCCTGCCAGCATTTCATAAAGCAGCACTCCGTACGACCACCAGTCCACTGCTTTGTTATATGGCTGATAAGCCACGATCTGTAAAAGACGGAGGGAAAATGAGAGGAGACAGCGCAGAACACTGACAGGCACAGATAATGAATGAAAATACATGGACGATGTGCAGCTATCAGAGACAGGGGGGTGAAGAGGATGGAGGGTAAAAAAGACAAGGAGAGTGAACACATGAATGAGCTCGGAAACATGAACCTATGGTGGACAAGGGGCACGAGGGAACAATTCCCACCCCCTCAGGGGAAACATCTTCCAAAATGCAGGAGAATCAATAGACGTTTACATAAGAGAGTCAATAACCAGGAAGATTTACAATATCAAAGATGAACAAAATGTTTCCTTTACCGACATTTGAGCCTTTCAGCAGCTTTGTTGATTATATTTCCAACAAATCACACTCGATATCCGACAGACATGCATTTATAAAGATAACTTAAGTGCTTTTTACTCTCTTCAGGTATATTTTAGGTTTTTTTTTTGTTCTCTCTTAAAGGTGAGATAATTACCTCATAGGATGTGCTCCAATATGTCAATAAGCAAACCTATTTATTTTGTTTTCCTTGCTTTATAGCAAGTTTTTATATTATACACCTGGTCTACGAAAAACATTATTTTCTACCACACCTCAAAAAAAAAAAAAAAACCAGGCTGAAAAACCATTTAGAATTTCTCAAAGGGCATCTCCTATCCCGCACATCTCATATAAAGCCTCTCTCAAGATTGCATTTAGTGGGAGTGTGGTGCAATAATGCAGCCCTTTCACAAGCTTTATGGTTTCAGCGTTGTGTGTCCACGCCGCATGCATTTCTGTTGCAGCACTGCAGGCTCTGTCTCTGTAATATTTTGCTTTGTAAATTAAAAAATAAAACTGAGTTCATGACAAAAATGTTGAGCAGGTGTAACTGGGATGTTTGTACTAGGATCCGCACAAGAAAAAACAATAAAAATAGGCATGCAACATTTATGTCGCCTTCGACTTCCAATAAAAGCATATTGTCGCTGACAATAAATGTTTCTGCTGATGTTTTCTGCGGAAAGCAGCTGTGACATGAGGCTGCAGAGGCTGTCACACGGCAGGTGTCTTTGCTCTGATCAGGTATCAAAGGGTCTCAAATTTAAATGACCACATGACACACAGCTGGTGTTTGAATCCCTTCATCAAGAGATCTCACTCGGTTCTTTCCTGTTTGTTTTAGCTAAAGCAAATAATAAAAAAACTGCCTTGCACAGGCAGCTAAAAGATTGTGATTTGGAGGGAAAGACAGCTCCCAGAAATGCTGCAGAGTGCAAGTGACAACGTGGGAATGACTTTCTAATGGAAATTTGTGACATGAGCAAAGTGAGCTGCCAACACCAATTTTTATCACAGCCTAAACGAAGACTAAAGTGGACAGAAATGAGGAAAAACAAAATTAAAAGTCCTTTTGTCATGTGGCCTTGGAACAAGAAAACCCATTTTATTTCAGAAAAGGCCCCGCAAGGGACTTTTCCTTGGCAATAAGCTTGTTTAGATAACCTCAAAAATCGGATATTTGCCATAATCAGATTTTATTCTATGCATTTCAGAAACCTGATCCTGTTAAAATCCTGGATTCAATCCTTCAGTTTATATTCAGATTCATTAGGACTTCTTGTTGTGCCTGGCTGTGTTTCGAAGTGAAACCCATATTGTTTCTGGTGGTTATTGGTTGGCGCCACTAATAGTGGAATGTGTGTGTGCATGTGTGAATGGGAATGTGATTGTAAAGCGCTTTGGGTCTTCTACAATGTATTGAAGCACTTAATAAGTATTCACCATTTATTTACCATTTTAAACATATAGCATTGTCTAGTAGTCAGTCATGTATGTATCGAAGTTGTCCTGCACAATGAAAAGGTCGGCAAAACAAGTTTTAAGATTTTATCCTATGCAAAAACTTCTATTTCCTGTTATACCATGGTCTCGGTGAATACTCGATTCTGATTGGCCGCTGGGTGTGCATTAAATCAGATTATCTTAAAGTGAAAAGTGAAAGTGTCAGCATTTGTAGGCTAATTAATTTGTTTAGTAAAATTACTAGTCTACATATTTCTGTATTTTATTTTGGTGTATTTCTGAGGGGCGGAACCTTTATTTAAGATTGTGTTGCACAGATAAAACTTTTGTTCTAACACCACTTAAGGACTTCAAAATGCCAAATGTCCAAATTCCATCCATACTCACTATATAGTGCGTTTGCCATTTTGTATTACTGTCTAAATCTACAATTCCAAAATTCATTTACAATTTGGCAAATCTAGAAACTTCCCAGAAGTCTTTGCAAAAAACTATCGAATATAAACCACGATGCATTGCATTTGAACAATTTTTGCAGGAAAAAGACATGTTTAAATATATTTTTTAATAAACTATCCACATTTTCATCATCAGAACACAGTGGAGTTACAAATAGACGTCGAAAAATGTTTGAATTAATTTGATTTTCACTTTGTGAAACCGGTGCCGTCATATTCAGCATTAAAAAAAGAAAGAAAGAAAGAAAGAAAGAAAGAAAAGTCGTGAGCATGGTGTCTGTACTGCTTTTAAAATCCAGGACACTAGACAGTCCTGCACTATATAGTTTTTTAGTAATTAGGGTTGGAATTTGGAAGGTAAAAAGTAATGATGCATACACCAGAAAAGACTGAGAAAGTTATGACGCTGTATTAAGAAGTTTTGTTGCGTTCTTTTTTTCTGGTGAATGTGTTAAGTTGTTTATTTGTGTGTTAGTTTGACGGTGAAGAAGATTAAAGTCATCCGTTGCAACAAACTGCGGTTCAGGTTCTTCCCTGGAAAGAGCGATATTACTCATGAAGTCAGATGATGATAAGATTTTTGGAGTGCCGGTTCATTTTCTCATCATTCCTCACATGCAGTTTGAACACGTGTCACCATTGCAGACTGTGGCATTAAAGAGGTTGTGAATATTTTACACATCTCTTAAAGCTCAAGCTGGTTTTAATTTGAGACGTTAATCGTTAAAATTGCAGAAACAGAAAAGAAAATGAAGACCATTTCTCAACCAGATGGAAACATTTTGTTTCAAATTCAGAGGCTGGATTATTACTCATCACTTCCAATGGAAGGACGTCAGGAACAAATCTCGTTGAAACTTTGAGTTTTCAGCTGCAGTGAGTGAAAAGTAAAACCAGTACTGCAAGGTCTCTGAAGGACAATAGTATTTCTATACAACAATCTCACCACACAGGCACACACCGCCGCTAATTGAATCATGTGAAGTTAATTATTCAAACATGGATTCAAGGTCAGGGAGAAGAGACAGGAGGAGCTACGTTTAAGCCCAGGGCTGCAAAACGGGCCAAGCAAAGACACAGGAGTTAAACTGGGCAGAGGGAGAAGTTTTACAAGACGCTGTGGTCGGCGTACCTCGGGGGCAATGTAGTCCGGGGTGCCGCAAAATGTGCGCGTGGTGTCGCCCTCAAACATGCCCTCCCTGCACATCCCAAAGTCTGCTATCTTTATGTGGCCTTCACTGTCAAGCAGTACATTATCCAGCTTCAGATCCCTGAGAGAGCGGGAGATAAATCATAGAGGCATGAATCATTTTGATAGATAACATCTTTGTAACAGTCATTAGCTACAAAAGACATGATAAATCTGTGTCATGTCTGTGCGCAGAAAACGACAGCACCAAACCAGGCCACGGGAGACGAGCGGCCCACATCGTTACCTGTAGATGATGCCTTTACTGTGCAGGAAGAAGAGGCCGACTGCCACCTCCGCTGCATAAAAGCTGTGGGGTACGAGGAGGAGAAGAGAGAAACGAGTCTTACTGTTACTTGTTTTATCTTTCAGAAAAGTGGACAAGGTTTCAAGCTAATTTTAAAAAAATGGATGATGACAGAAGCAGCGGGGGCTTAAAAGGCTGATGAAAGAGGGGAGTAACCAAACAGAAGAATGGGAGGAAAAGAAGAAAAAAAGGAGAGTGAGAATTAGTTTCAGTTGATTGATCAAAAGGTTATTGATTGGGCGAACAGCCGGAGGAAAGGGAGAATGTGATGAAAAGATGAGATTAGTGGGAGGAGAAAGATGGCGCTTGATTTGATGAGTTTTCTCGAGATTCCAGATAAAACGATCACCCGAAAAGATGAGTGCGAGCGTGTAAAAGAACAAGGGATGGAAGAGCGAGCGGAAGCGGGATGAGTGTAGACTGGGGCAGTGATTAAAGAGATCTGGCTGCATACGCTGCATGCGGCTCTTTGAACTTCCCAACTTGCTGAATGTGAAACATCAGGTCTCCACCGTTGACGTACTCCATCACATAATACAGACGGTCCTGCAGAAGCAGATGAACACACGCTAACGAGGATTCAACTGAAGAACATGAATAAACTCCATCCAATAAAACACGTGTCAAAGTCAAGGCCCGGGGGCCGGATCCGGCCCACCAGGTGATTATATCCGGCCCTCCAGATCATTTTATTTTATTGTTATAAATGGCCTGATGTTATCTTACGCTTATTTTCAATTTGCATAATTTTCGCAAATCATATTTTTATGGAAATTAAAATATTGAAAGTTAATTAAGGTTTCAGTTGATTTATTCTAGAATAATATTCCTGCTTGTTTTTATTATTCATAATTATCTGAAAAGGTTAAGGTTTTAAAGTAAAAAAAAATTGGCATTCTTACTAAGATTTTTTAGGCTATTTTGGAGTAAAGCTAATACTGCAGCTACATGGTATCTGTTGTGGCTAATTTAGACTTTCTTTAAGTTTCTGAGGCTGCTTTGGAATTAGGCTAATATTTACACGCTAGCTGTTTTGGCTAATTTTGGCTATATTTCAGGTTTTTTTTTGGCTATTTTGGACTTTAGCTACTATTTCATCTACATGCTAACTGTTGTTACATGTTACCTGCCAAAATTAGGCAAGTTTTTTTGTTTTGTAGTTAGGCTAATATTTACATGCTAGCTAATTTGGTCAATTCAGGGTTTTTTTTTGTTCTTTAGGCTGTTTTGGTTTAGATAATATTTCAGCTACATGATAGCGGTTTTGACTAATTTAGGCTTTTTTTTTTATTTATTTTGAAGTTTAGCTATTTTTTTCAGCTATATACTAACTGTTATGGCTAACCTAAGTTTGAGTTCATAATTATGTTAAAATGTTACGGGTT
This sequence comes from Oryzias melastigma, assembly GCF_002922805.2. Classification (NCBI taxonomy): domain Eukaryota; kingdom Metazoa; phylum Chordata; class Actinopteri; order Beloniformes; family Adrianichthyidae; genus Oryzias; species Oryzias melastigma. The sequence continues at coordinate 6,771,506 of NC_050527.1, forward strand.
CAAAGTTTTAAAAATTTAGTTTTAGTGTTAAATCAATGTTTATCCTGCACGGCCTGCGACCTAAGGTGTGTTTTGGATTTTGGCCCTTTGTGTGAGTGAGTTTGACACCCCTGCAATAAAAGAATGATAAAAAAACAAGCTAAAAATGACAAGTTTTCCAATTCAAAAGCCCTTTCTTAGTTTTGAAATATGTCAAAAGAAGAATTTGTGGATTGAACCTCAGTCTGAAAGGCGCTATAGAGAGATGTGAGGAAGTGAGGGCGTGAGGGGAGAGCCAGAACCCTCCTCTCCACCAAGGCGCTCTCCGTGTCCTCATCCTGGAAGAGAACATCCTTCTTCAGAACCTTCACGGCAAACAGACGCTCGCTCCCTCGCTCCTCTGCCAGCAGCACCTGGATGAGAGCGGGAACAGGATGTTACCTGAGCAACGTGTCTGACACGGCGGCTGTCTTTGAGCAACAGACGCTGACAGCTCTGCACCAGCTGTCTGGCACTCACTGCCACATTTCCTACACCACAAAATACATTTCATCTACCGGTGGTAAAATAATCAAACACATCCCTCACTCAATCTTCATTCAGAACGGCTCTACCACGATGCCGCCAGCTCGTTTTCAGGTCAATGTGTGATGAGTGACGAGATGCTCCAGTTGGGAGAAAACTAGATCTGTTTTCAGGCACAACTGCTGCACAGATAACTGCAGATGTCGGGAGATGATTTTTGTGTCAAAGAGTGGTGAATGAAAATCAGGTATTTGGTTTTTTTTTGGGCATTTTTCTGATAACGGAGGACATTCATTCATCCATCTCAATTTCTCTCTTTCGGGGTCATTGGGGAGTCAAACTCGGGTGTACCCTGGACAGGTCACTAGTCTGTTGTAGGGACTCAATCATACACACTCGCATTCATATTAACACCTACAGACAATTTCAGACCAATCCAAATTCTTCCCTTCTCCCCACTCCTCCATTTGTAGGGAAATTTATAGAGGAAGTGGTGTCCGATTAGAGTTTTTTAAAGGGCAATCCTACAATGGAAGGGATACTGAGCCCTCCGTCGTGAGGGGGTTCCGAGCACTTTTCTTAACGTGGGTGTGCTCTGAAGCTCAGAAGTTTAAATTTAAATGTAGGTAATGTCTTTTTGTTTTAGCATGACCTTTTCAAAGTAATAAAACCAATGTTGTTATGTATATTCAAGCCCTAGAAGCTCAGCGATAAACGTAGCTGATCAGCGACTATTGGTGACGTGATCGAGTGGGAGTGAAGTTCAAATTCTGAGATACTTTTTTTTTTTTTTATAACTCTCCATTTGGAGGGCTAAATGCAGGGGTGGGGAGAAGGGAAGAATTTGGATTGAGCCTTAGTGTAACTAGTTAACCTATGAAGCATGTTTTACTTTTGGACAGTGGAAGGAGCCAGAGAAAACCTAATCATGCGCAGGGATGATTAGGTTTTCTAAACAGAAAGGTCCCCAGTTGGTGATTCTGTTTCAGGTCCCCCTGCTGGGACTTAAACTGTGGGCCTTCTTGCTGTGAGGCAAGAGTGCTAATCACTGCACCACCGTGCAGCCTCTAATGAAAGACATATATTGAAAAAAAGAAAAATCATTGTGAATCAGAAGCAGACAAAAAAATAAAGTTGGAAAAATTTTGTAGCAGTGATGTGCTACAGTTGAGGGGCAACAAACTCTCTGCTCCACTCCATTCGGATGCATCCACTTGCAGACAAATAGATCCATGTACATCTTTGTTTTCCTCGTCTGAGCAGGAAACTGGCTCAAAGCTGCAAGTCTGAGCAGCTCAAAATTGTTTCCTGCTTTTGTCACACCAGTAATGTTAGGTTGGGGTTGTGAGGGGCTGTAAGTTAGCAGGAGTGTGTAAACAAATGGATGATGGGAAGTAGGGGCTGACTTACTCTGCGCCAACAGTCCCGCCCACAACTCAGAGGAGAATTTCCAATTAACAACTCCTGCTCACAGTTTTTAATTTTGGGCTAAAAACAGCTTAATCATAATCAAAAGATCCCTCTGAACAATTTTACAATAAGTCAAAAGATGATTGTAGTGGGACTTTAAAGATTGAGTTTTTTGGTTTCAATATTAATGCATTATTTTTTATAAAAATAATACTCTGATTTAAAAAAAAAAAATAAAATAAAATAAACTCCCCAGTTACGTACAAAAGTTGATGCAAACTACTTGAGCTTTAAGTTGAACGGTGTTAATCTGGGATCAGTTAATTACTCATTTTCATGGCTTGTCTTTTCCAACACCAGACTAGGCTTTGTAAATACCCCTCAAACTTTCTTCAATCAATCAGCACACTCCACCGCTGCGCTGCACAGAACTGTGAAAATTAAAATAATTGATGCCCACAAAAGCGGGAGAAGGCTGTAAGAAGATAGAAAAGTGTTTTCTCGGAGCAATTTCCTCTCTTCATAATGCAATTTATAATTCACAATGTAATTAAGAAATGGCAGAACCCAGAATGGTGGAGGTCAAGCTGAGGTCTGACAGCACAAGAAAATGATCCAACAGAGCAGCTCATAGGACTGCTCACTGCTAAAGCAAATCAAAATTGCTTGTGAATTTAAAAAGGCCCTCAGGAAGATTGCTTTTGGAGCTGCAGCACACGGTTCTGCTGTGCAGTCACATGAGCATAATCCTTATTGAAAAGCTCTCAGAAGAACCTTTTCCTGGGTCCTTGCTCCAAAAGTTCAGCCACAAGTTTATAAATGATCATGAAAGTAGCCCCCAATGCAATTTGGAAAGACGGGAAAAAAACACTACAGATTTAAGGATGTGTTGAAGAGATCTGATGTAATTCATCTTTTAAGAGCAAGGCTGCAATGAGGATTTTTTTTTTTTTTTTTGCGCTTCAACAGTAGAAAAAATTATGCATTCTGTTAATTACCAGCAAAGCAGCAAGCAAACATTGCTCTGGTTGGTAAAATGATCAAAAGGAGAGCTGTTACTTCTGAATAACAACCCAAACTACACGTCAAGAACCACAGAGGATCTTCTACAGAGAAAATCTAAAGATTTTTCTTTTTTAATGTAATGCTAAATTTCCGCAGCAGTCCTAGATTAGATGGGACGTCATAAAAGTTTTTTTTTTAATATTGGTTCACATTTCTATCTAAAGTCTGATTAATTTTATTTTTATTGGTAGTTAAAGTAAGTTTTCATCTAATTATTAATGCAAAGCAAATCCAGATTTGGAGATAAATAATTAATTTGAGTTGAATTGTGTAAATAAGCATAAAAACCCCAAACTATTGTAGTTTTCCTATTTGTGCCACTTTTTCTTACAAATAAATACTTTTTTAGATTTTTTAATGTTAATTTTTATCTCTTACAAAGCCAAATCATATTTATCAGTGCTTCTTTTAAGCTCAGTGGCCTTGTGGGAGAGTGTCCGCCCTAAGGCTGGAAGGTCGAGAGTTCAAATCATAGACAGTACAAATAGAGAACTGGACTGATCCCCCCCTCCCTCGTGTCCAAAATAGTAAGTACCTGCTGGTTCCAGAAAGTCAAAATCCCAAAGACGTCTATTCAAAAACAAACAGTTATTATTCAGTCATTCTGAATCACCATTCTTCCTCTGGTGTCTCTTTTTGACGTTCTTGCTTTCATTATATATTTTCTTTATTCTAAGTTATTCAAGTTATAAACTAGCCAATCAGATGCCTTAAAAAGGCCTCAACTCAAATGGTTGAAGCGTTTGATTGACAGATTCTCAGACCAATCACAACTTGCTAACGTCTGCGAAATCGAGTGATATCCGTACCGCGGAAATATGGCGACTGAATTGACTTCATTTCGTTGGAACCTGAGCTAACAGCCTTTTTTCTATTCATGTCAATGGTTGAAATCCAGGCCAAGTCATAACAAAGAAAATGGGACGCCATGCCCCTCTTCTTGACACTCAGCATTAAGCAGTTGTATCAAATGGTTCCAGAGCGCGGCTGTGTCTGCAGGTCACCACTCCCCCAAGAGATGAGTCAAACGCGGAGAAAAAATTTCGCACACCTCGGTGTGTGACAACTAATGTGACTTTAACTTTTAAAACCATTGATTTTTTGACGAACTGAGAAGGATGTAAAACTTGCATGATATCCAAAATAAAGCTGCAGAAGAACAAAACAAGTTCCACCCTAAAGGCATCTTTATCTTTGTGTCCATTTAGCCTAAGACGATTAAATAACTGAATTTAATGTTTAATCAAATCCCATCAGGCCTCAAGATATCATAAACATTAATCTAATAAATGAAAAAAAGTGGAGCAAATCTGGTGTTATTATCCGACATTAAAAACACATTTAAAGGATATTTCCACACTCCTGTGAAATTGGCTGCTAGTGGGTAGCTCTGACTGCTAATGACGCTATAATTTTTCCTAAAGAGAGCCCGATGACATGGGCTTTAGAGAGAAAGATATGGAAAGCGCTGACAGCAATACTGTTCAAAATTGTCCTGCCAGCCAAAAGTGATGCAGTGCGCCGGTCACTGACAGCCGGAGATGAAGGATCTCATTTCACTTTTAAACAGAGGCGCAGAAAATGACTCTGTTTCATATTCAAGGAATCAATGTGGCTGGAAAACAGGGGGTTCTCGAGGAAGATTATGGGCATTTGCAACCGCTGAAGGAGAAGCTCAGTGAGAAACCCTGCTGTCCAGCATGATTATATGACCTGCTCTGCTTCATGATTACAAAATACCTCACAAGGAGATTGACTAAATCGAAGCCACCACACATCAGAATATTACATATCTCACCAATATGTGCTTCTCATTTACAGTCTTGCATTCAATTTTCCTTTTTTTGTCACTTTCTGCAGGTCCGTCCCTCTCCTGGCTGCCTCTGCCAGTCTTCTTCTCACTTTTCCTCACACAGCAGCCCCGGGGTGCGTCTCTCCTTTCTTGGTTCTTTTTTTTTTCTCACTTCTTACGTAAGTCGAGTCTATTTCTCCTGTCCTCTGTGGACTCTCCTCTGTGGAAAGTTATGAAACAACACTGGGGAATTTCAGAGAAAGGACGCCAATCCTCTGTTCATTATTCTTGTTGGGGATTTTTTCTTTTTTTTTTAAAGAGGAAGAGCAAAGCTTTTCTTTGAATGATCACGTCCAGGAGGACCGGCTGTGTGGTGTGTAGGAAGACGGACAGCCTGAGCTATTGACTGCTGACACCTCAAAGGAAACCAGGGGGTTAAGTGGAGTAAAAGGAGAGACAATGAGCATCTTAGAAAGAATAGCGCGTTCTTTTCCAAAACACCTCAGCCTCACTATTCCCAGGTGTTTCTCGCTAAAATGCCACTTGAAGGTCAACACCATAAAAGAACTTCTTCAAAGCCAGGAATAATTCTGTCGCGTTCAGCATGACGGCGCTCTTTGACATCACCTACAGCTGTTGGATCAAAGGTACTGATTGTATTCAGAGAGGATGACATTTCGTCATATTTACCTTGCCAAAGCTCCCTTTGCCCAGCACCATGAGGAAGTTGAAGTCGTGGATGCTCACTTTGACTTTGGCAGAGCCTGGCGTGTGGAGCGGCAGGCAGGGTTGGACGGGGATGGGGGACAGGGCCACGGGGAACGGCTCCGGCAGCGGGACCGCCACCACCTGAGGCAGAATGGGCGTCGTGACGTCTGGCTGAGGTTCCTGGAAAATTAACCAAGATATTTGTGAGATGTTTATGAGACATAAACACATTACAAAAAGCGTACTTGAGCCCCCCTGTTTTGAAATACAGTCAAGCAGAACAATTCTGCACCCTGCTGGATGCAGCGAGCAAAAGAGCAGGGAGGGGGCCGGTATAATTTATTATCCAATTATCTTGCCAGAACACTAAGATAAATCGACTGTTTTATTTCTCAAATTGAATTGTAGACACCAGAACATATCCTGACCCAGTGTTAGCAGTGGCAGCTGTTTATTAGGCACAGATGATGAGAAGCTGATTTCAAATAATCACCTTGTTTTTAAAGCTAAAGATGAAAGATTGTTAGACTCTGCTTTCATCTGGGAATGAAAAGTGTTAGAGGGAATGTGTTATGTACTAACCTGCAGGTCTGGGTCCGGGACAGGAATGTTGTAGTACTCTCCCTCGTCTTGAGCCAGGAGCTTGAACCATCCGCTGATGGGACGCCGGAAAATCTCACTTACACCAAAGGACAGAGCACCCATGAAATCGTTCCTGGACGTCCGGTCCCAGTCCCACACCTCAACGGACAGACGTCTGTCCCACTGGTGGCCACGCACTGAGCTGGACGAAAAACACCATCAGTTAGAAAGATCAGAACTGTTTAAACGTGAAAGCGAAATATTATTACTCACAATGTGAAGCTCTCATTCCACACAGGGTTGAGAGTCGAGCGGATGGTCTTAGTTTTCTGTTTGCTGTGGCTCTTCGGGTCTGGAATCAGCTTGAGTTTTACGTACGGGTCCGATAAGCCGTTGGGGTCCATGGGCATCAGGTTGCGAGCCTCACGAACTGATAAAAAACAAAAAATAACAGCAAAAAAATCATCTTTTATCACTTAAAAGTTTTACTTTGCTTCATTCAGCTGTTCTGCTCCTCACCCGTCACGTAGACGTCCTCCTTGTCGCCTCTGATGGTCAGGTGGATTCTCCCCCTCTTCTCTGTGTGGTCCTGTCCGCAGAGACTGGGCACGCTGGTCTCACACCTTCGATGGACGTTCATGTCACAACCTTGATACGCAGAAAAAAATGTTTAAACTCCAAAGGATAAAATGAAATCATTTACTATGAAACTTTGGCCTGTTTCACTGCAAGAAACACCAACAAAATAGTTGTAAAAGTTTGTTACAGAAATGAAACAAACTTAATTTTTCATCTTGTCCGATCTGATAAAAGTGAAGATTTTTTGATTAATTTCAACAAAAAGATAGTTAACACATTTGATAAGCTTGTGAGTAGTTTATTAATATGACCTTCGTAGACAATGTTATCACTTTAGACGTTAATGTAAGTATCTTAATACACTTTATTTGGCTTATTGTTCCAATAATTGTCTAACAAACACTATATAAACACATTAATAATATTTATTAATGAATTAATAAAGTTTGTTAAGAAATCTCTGTGTTACCATTTTAATAAATACATTTATATTCATTTATAGACTAAAAACAAAGAGTTAAAACATTTGATTGAGCAAAAAAAGTTGTCAATTTCTTATTTGCATTATTTTGTAAAACATCAAAGTAAAATTTTAATGACAATATTTTGGTTATTTACCCTGTTTTAGGAAAAAAAAAGTTTCATTTTTCAAAAACATCTTTTTACTTTTTAATTCGTGTATTTATAAATGTTACATTTATTAACTAAATATTTAGTAAGCAGCCTAAATGCTTCTGACATTAAATATTAATTTTTACTGATTTATCTTATTTTACTTTAGCCTTTTAAAGCTCAACATTTTAGAGATGTTCTACATTATTTTTCCCCCCAAAACTCAAGTGGACGTTTGGAGCTAAACACCAGTTTAAGCTCTTTCAATTCACCAGAAGAAATGACATAAGAAAGACAAAATATTGTTTTTTCTTATATGTGACAATGTTCTGACTGAATCTGGACTTTATGAATTAAAAGAAGCTTTGATTCCAGTTAAAATGCTGAATATACTTCATAGAAGGTATGTATGTATATTCTTATGAACTGCAATGTTAAATTCTCTGATATTAATTATAAACCATGAAGAAAACACGTTAAACTGCTTCCTCAACCTCATTAAATAAAACACAAACAAATGTTTTTCCCCCTGATAAATACATTTACATTTAATGATTTCCAAAAACTGGAATTCAACGGTTATTAAGTCTTTTTATTGTGGAAAAACAAAAAAACAAAAAAATTACAGTTGCGGTGCAGTAAAACAACAGTTTGCTTCTGTCCTAATGTTTTCAAAAAGGTGACTTTCATGAAGGCTTTCTGTTCCCTGAGGATGTACTTGTGGTTTTCCAGATGCAGAGGAGGGGTGTAAGAAATCCTATTTGTCCATTTTTCTTGACAAACTCATTTCTGTCAAGTCAATGTTATTACTGTGCTGTGAAACTAGCCCACTGTGCTGTGTGTCACATGGGAGGAGACACTTACTGGTACATTTCATGCCCTGGTGGATGAGGCCGTACAGCAGCGAGCCGCAGTGGTCGCAGAATGTGGGACTTGAATATGTGTGAACCTTAAATGTGTGTCGACTCTTCAGGTCCTGGAATAGAAGAATTGCAATTTTGGAAAAAAAAAACATAAATGTTTACTCATTTGAAGGAATAATGAAAAGAGGAGGGAGGAAGCATCTGGAATTGATACATCACATGTAAAAAAAAAAAACAAAATGAGGCCTTTCGATAAAAATGAGTACATTTGAAAATCAAAAAGACAGATATGCTTGCTGCATTAGTGATTTTAAAAAAGATAAAAATGTTAGTAATGGACCAAGAACACAGATGGAAAAGAAACAAAAAACAAATGGCAAAACGGGATAATACGACCTTTTTTATCATGTATTTCCATTTCGATTCAGAATATAAAGTCATAACTATATTTATAGGTTACATCTATTCCCCTTTTGAAATGAATTTACATTTTATTATATTTTCCTTCGTTTCTGTCTCGTTTTGCTTGTTTTTGTACAGTGTGTTGCTGCAGGTTCTTTGAAATGATCCAATTTAAATAAATCAAAATACTAGGAAATATAAAAAAAGGCTCAGAACTCTTTCCAGTTTATGATAGAAATGTGTTTTCTCCAATGTTTGTACATTTGCTGCATGCTCACTCTAATATAGAAGAAGAAGAGAAAGAAAAACATATTTTTATAAGATACATCAAGGGTGAAAAAAAAATATGATCGAAAACATTTGAAGAAGTGTTACGAAATTTAGAAAATTATACCATGTAATAAAGATCCGACTAAGTTTTGGTGTTATTAACATAATAAACTATACAAGCGTGTTTGTTTTTCTGGTAATGCGTCTTCATCTTCTTAAAGATCCTCATTATTTGTTGCAGCACTAACTGCTCCCGACAGCAAACGTAGATGTTCCCTCTCGGGGAGGGCATACCTTGCAGTTAGGGAAGGAGGCACCTGTGTGAACACAGTTATAAATGTGCTTCGCAGGGAGCTATAAATCATTTTTATTTCTCCTCAGTTCATTTGAGCACACCACCACCCCCATGCTTTGTATGCCACCCTCTCCTGATCTGCCCCCCCTTTTTGCTTTCAGGCTCTGATTTAAAAGCACTGTCACCACATTT
>NC_050527.1:6780785-6859802 GCF_002922805.2 Oryzias melastigma
CTGATCTCAGACCTGTTATCCAGGCTCGAACAGCTGGAAGCGCGTCTTAGCTCAATGGAAGCTAAACCAGCTAGCCATGTTGTTTTCCCTTTGATCTCAATTTCTAAGTATTTGAGGGGAAAAAAACCACAGCAGGAAAAACAGGAGGAAGGAGGAAATCTCCCTGAATACAGAGGAAGGTTGATCAGTCTCTTCCTCCTCTAATTCCCCCTCTTATCAGTCCTCTCCACCCTCCACCTGTGCCTCTATCTCCAGCTCCCCGCATCTCGTCGCTCTTGTTGGATGAGTGTAGACAACAGAGATGAGACGAGGCTGCGCGAAGCAAAGGGTGCGTGAACTGACAGATGACTCATGCGCACGAGTCACTGGGAATGAGCGAAAAGGCTAAATGCGACGGAGATGGTGTAAATCTGGCTGGAGATGGAGAACGTGCTGTGACAGATGCATCCATAGGCATGCTTACGTCAGGTCTGGGGGCCGCCACAGAGCCAGGACAGGTGAAGGTCACAAACTCGTGGCATCTTTTGTGGACTACAAAACTGCAAACTGAGAGAAAGAAAAAAAGGAGATTTCCAAAATGTTTTTGCTGAGAAATGCATCCAAAAAAATTGTTGTTTGGCAGAAAAATAGAATTAACACAAAAGCTTATCTGTACCTTGACACTGGAATCCTTGCTTTCCAATACCCCTGAAGGAGAAATGCCCGTGGATTAAGAAACAAAAACAATCTTCTCTGTTCCTCTGAGAGGAAAAAAATGTTGCTTCTGCAGCAGAGATAGTGCCTTTGCATTACACTGCGCTGTATTAAGACCATGCAAGCACAAGCTGGAAATCAACACTACTTGTTCAAAAAACACACAACCTTTGTTACACTAACACTTTAAAAAACAAAATCATTATGTGTGGCATTTAGGTGTTCTTCTCGAGGAAACACTGCTGACCTGGTCTAGCACACGCGTGCACGTGCACACACACCGTTTGTTTCTCAAGCGTTGCAGTGTTGGTCACATTCCAGTCTCTGCTTTAAGCCTTAATTGAATAATTAAAGCCATTGATTGACTAAAGTGTCTGCTCAGCAGCTTTGTTATTGTGAATTCACTTTGTGTAGGAGGTCTGGAAAGTCAGGGGAGTGAAACATGACCAACAGCTCTGCTACAAGCACGCTGGAGATGCTCAGGGCTTCATAGAAAACTGACCATAATCAGCGATCTACAATCAGTTCACCATCTGGCTGATTAATAATTAAAGATGTGCTGCAGAGGGTGATCTGATCCTTAATCAACATGCAACAGAAGTCTGTGTCTGCAGTCAGGAGCAGGAAGGACCAGTACTGCTTCCTGACCAGCAGAGAGCACAAGACAACCAGAGACAGAGCTGCTAAAAACTGCCAGGGGGGGCGTACAGGCCGAGAAGACTGTGTTCAGATGGATGCATTCAGTTCATTAAATACATATTGAATGGGATATTGAACACATTTAGAATCCATTCAGGAACAATAAAATTAACAATAAAAAACCCCCACAAAGATGTTCAGTTTAAAACTTTAATAAAAATTGGTTTAGGAAAAATGAAATGATTTTAGTCAAAAGAGTAATAACAGTAAATGCTGAAGCTATTTATAAACTACTATGTAAAATACCAAGTTTAATTATTCCTTTTGTTAAAGTTAAGATAAAAAACATTGATGCAGAGTTATCTGTCATCTTTTCTTTTCTTTTCTTTTTTAATTTAAAAGGGATTTATAAGAATTTGAATTTGATTCCGTTTTAATTTTAATCTGCTAAAGTGCTACCCTAGTAATTAGTCATTTGTTTTGAAAAAGATTTAGATTAGATTAAGAATTTTGTCACGGCACAGTCACACAGTCAATTAAAATATGAGCACAAAACAAACTAAAGACTCATTTTAGAAAACTTTGATACTAATAGATCAAAACTGATTCAGTGTCAGTGAAAAAACAAGGATTACAACCATTTACTTTTTAAAAAATGTTTTGGTTATGTCTACCAAGGTGACGTTAATTTAAGTTGTTCTGTATTTATTTATTTGAGTATCTTCTATATAAAAATGAAACTATTTTGCTTTATTTAACTGAAATTACAACATGAACTGCTGTCGAAGTGCTATTGCCTTTATGGGACATTCCTTCCACAAAAACGAGAAAGAAATACATTTAAATATAATTTTAAGTATTTTATTTGAGACTCATTTTGGATAGATGGGAGATAGAAAAAAAGAACTTTAAGGGGTACTCTAGGTTCAATTATATTTTAAATCTATTTTCAAATATTCTTTTCTCCTAGTTTTTTATTTTTATATATAAATTTGGTCTCAGGTAAGTACATTTACTCAGAAACTGCACATTTTAGTATTTTGTGTGTAGATTATTTGAAATTTGATGGATGTGACCATTGACTGTAAATGAGAACTGGACTGGGTGAGCGTAACCTGACCCATAGAAAGTGGCTTCCTCCCAGCTCCAGCAAAATGAAGCCAATTTATTTGTCTTTTTTCACAATAGATCCCGCCATTGGGAACCAGGTGAGGTTAGTAAGTAGTGATTGACTCCGTCTCAGTCGGTGTTTCAATGGCAACTACTGTCACCAATCAGGAGTGAGCTTGTTGGAAGTCCACACCCCTTCCACTGAAAGTGGGCTTGGGAAAATCTGTCAATCAAATGTTTGACATGGAGGCCAGCAGGGACCACATGATTTTATTAGGTCTTCTGATTGGCCAGTGTATAACTTAAATAACTTAGGATTTAAAAAAAAATAATAATAATACAAAAAACAAGATTTGGATTTGCAAGAACATGTTGTAAAAAGGAAGCAGAGCAAGAATGGTTATTCTGACACTGAATGACTGAGCAGTAGCTGTTCATTTCTCAATAGAAGTCTACAATATTTTGGCTTCTTGGAACCAGCGGGTACTTTCTGTTCAGAACGCAGGTGGGAGGGATCGCTCAGTCCAGTTCTCTAATGCTGCATTCACACCAGACACGATTCGTGCATCAAATTTGCGTCTGCAAATTCTCTTTGAAGTGCTTTATTTTCTGCAACACTTTGACTTCCTGGCCAAGGAGTAACCCACAAAGTTGTCATACTTTATTCATTGCCACGTCATGGAAAACATAGATGATGTTGAGGGAGTGGCTTAGGTTTAAATGTTTTGGAGATCCCTACAGACGCATCGGCAAGCATGTCGCCATGTCGGAGTCTGTTCCGGTGTGGTGTACTTCACTCCTGCAGTGAGAGCAGGAGAGAGTTACTTCCGTCTGTCTCTGGACCAATTTGAGCAATACCCAAGAGGGGGAAAATATAAATAAATCTGGAGGATCTTTTTATAATTGTCTTGATGAAAACAAGAAAAAACATCATAAGTCGATAGAGCTGGTGATAGTGAGCTCTGCTGCTCAGGGACTGGCTGGACTGCCGGACACTGGGCAGCGGCGCTCGCTAGCTCACTACGCTCTCCAACGGGCGGCTGGTTAGCGTAGCGTGCACGGTCTCCCCAGTTCCACGGGGCTCTATGACCTGTCCAAGGTGTATCCTGCCTTCACCCAGCAGTAACCGGGTCAGTCTCTGGCGACCCCGGATGGATGGAGGATCAGGACGAAAATCCCCATATTGAGCGGCCATATTGGATTTTTTATTTTACCTTTTGATTCAGTCACTAAAAAAGCCACGTTTTCAAAGCTGAGTCCTTGATTGGTTGACACGCTGCATCAGCGTCGTTGCACCACAGGACCTCAGATTGCATCTGTGCATCAACTTAACATTGACGCCATTACTACACTAATCGCTGCTAATGTGAATGCAGCATTAAACTCAATGGGTGGGACATAAAATGTTGTTTAATTCTGGAATGATCCCTGACCTAAGAAAGGGTAAAATAGTTTAAAACAAAATAATTAGAAACTATAAATAGCTAAAACTGTTTAGATTTTTGTCTTTGCTTTCTGTTGGGAGAGGCAGCATTTATTACATTTAGATACACAAGTGAACATAATGATACCTACTTTTCTTAGAAAGCACTTTTAACAGATATTTACAGTTATAGGTTATTAGCATCTTTTTTGGTGTAGTTTAATACTATGAAATCAGAAAGTTTAGGTTCCTTGTGCATTTTCTAAATGTTCACCCATGTACTGATTCAAAACAGCAACTTTGTAAATAAATATACTGAATTAATGTACTTTGAACATCAGGAGGAGTTTTCAGCAGATGACTTGTTGTAGTAAATTAATTGTTTTTAATACAGCATTAAGATTTGGAGTCTAAAAAGCTACAAGCTATTTTCTATTATTACTTTAACTTAATAAGCAAGGTATTTACATTTACAAATTGGATCCATCGTCTCTTAATCTTTAATTAATCTGACATTATCCCAGGGGCTTCAAATACCAAAGTGGGGGCTGCTGCTCTGACATCTTGTGTGAAGGAAGGGAGTTTTCACCCTGAATTAAGTGCCGCCACCACGACTATGACAGCAGCCAGTTGGAAAAAAAGGTCCTGAAAGATACCCAGAGGCTGTTGGCGCATACAGCACTCTGAATCCGGCATATGGTACATCTCCGCCATATGTCCAAACACGCAGCCACTTCTACACACAATGACTTAAACACGCGGAGATGCCGTGGTCACTAGACTGAACAGGCGAGCACAAAACTGTGTTTTATCTGAAACATCTGTGTGAGCGTGTCAGCAACACAGAGTTTATACTAAAGCTTTATTTACTGTTTAGTTTGGAGGTAAACTATTTTTCTCAAGAAGATAGTTTGTCCAACAAGCAGCTTTGCAGACAAGTTTTTATTTTATTTTATTTTAGCCTGCATTTTTGAGGGAACATAATGAAGTCAGGTTCATTAGTTCAACTTTTGTTAAATATTTTTTTACCCTCTGCTGGCTGGTTATGGGTTCTCTATGAGTATCTGAGCTACATGTAAGTGATTTTTCTAAATATGAGCATTTATGCAAATACTGTATTTGCGTTACTGATCCTGTGTGTGGTGTAGTGCACAACTCCACCATTGTGTGGGCAGCAGGGTGGAGGTTAGGCTGTGTCATCTCATCAGGTTTGTGTGAGCCGTATCTCCAGCAGGCAGCTGGATTTGGTGGGAGAGAAAAATTATGGTCAACGTCGGCACTTGACGTTGTCGTGGGACACCGGGTGGGGGGCGGCGGCGTGTGAACTGGCGTGGTTGTGTCAGTGTGCAAGGAGTCAGTGAGTTTATGCGTTACCAAATGAAGTCAGTGCAGTGGCTGCAGAAGGTGGGCTGCTTGAAGAATCGTGCCGTGAACTGATGGTCTTTCACCTCCACGACCCGTTTGTGTTTGAGGGCTCCCTTCCTCTGGAACACCGGCACCCTGGGAGGAGGGGAGAGGGGCGACGGCAGAGGGGAGCTTGCAGACGTAGGGGAGGCCAGTGTCAGTGGAGAGAGGGAAGGTGAAGGGGACACTGGGGTAGACATTATGCCTGGAGGATGTGGAAAAGCAGGAGGAGGGAGAGTGGGGGTGGAAGGTAGCAGTCAGTACACAGGCCTCGGAGCTGTGCTGGAAAAGGACCTTGAACATGGGAGAGGGTAAAAGAGGAGGAGGAGAAAAGGAGGATGGATGAGAAGTGTAATGGGTCACAGTGGAGACAGCGGTTGTATTAATGGCACACGGCATGAAGGGTAGGGAGCAGCGAAGCAGTGATGTGACGGAGAGAGGAGGGAGAAAAAAAAGAGCCGTAAAAGCAGAAGTTGCAGAAAACTCCTGAGAATTTCCAAAACATTAAGCGGCTCTCCCACCTACTGTGTGGGAACGATGTGCTGTTTCCAGAGTGTGTCCCACATACTGGGTGTCCATCCCGCTGTACCCCCTTATATCTCGATTTTTCCTGCCAGCTACGTCTGCCCCCCACCCACCCTGTGGTCCTTATGTCAACCAACTCCTGTTGCCATGTGAACAACACCCCCACCAGCTGCTCCAGTATCAGAGCATCCTCTCATTTTCCTGCTTGTCCTTATTAGCAGTTAGACCCATTTCGGCAGAAAAGTTTGAACCAGAATAACATGGACATGTACGCACACAAAAAGATTATTATCAAGGAACCAGAAAGGATAAATTTAAAACCAAAAAAATAAATAAAAATATGAACATCCAAAGCCAATTTCTAAAGATTAAGCTGGAGACATAAAGCATTTGCAAAGAAACAAAATGATCACAAAAGAGAACAGACGAAAGCATTCAAAGAGTACGCAGGAACAACATGTACAATCAAAATTATAGCAAAAAATATCCATATTTAATATACATATTAAACACATAATACCTGCTGTGAGTGAGAGGAAATCCAAAACAAATCCAGAATAAAAGGCAGTCCTCTCCCCGTCTCCTCCTTCCCTCTCGGTTTGACAAATAAAGAGGGGCCCACCTGTAGCTGCTCACCTCCGAAAAGAAGTAAAACACTGCAAAGCTCAAAAAAGCTGACAACAAAAATAAACCTATGAAAAAAATATAAAAAAACAGGGTTGTAACATTAAAAACAAGCAAAACCAGTTAAAATTCAAGTTTCTGAGACCCAAAGATAGCGGCGGAGTGCATCGCTATATCTCCGTTAACCCAGAAAAAAAAAGGATGAGGAGGAGGAAGAGACAGAGGTGGTATTCTCTTTCCAAGATTGATTCTGTTTTTACGAGGAAGAAGAAGAAGAGAGGTGGAGAGAGAGACAGTGAGGAAAAAATAAAGTAACAGAGAGAGAGGAGAAAGATTGAGGGGAATAGGCGGCGATTCATTTTGAAATCTGGGTTACTTCTCTCAGGAGAGGGTGAGTGAGGTAAAGGAAGGAGGACGATGAGAGAGAAGCTGCCATTTTGCCACAGTCAGTACAGTATGGACATGCAAGTGCCAACTGTCTGCCTCTTCCTCGTACGCCAGAGGGAGAAGATAGGGGAAACAGAGGGAGTGTTCACGGGTGAAAGAAAGGAACCTCAAAGGTGGAGAGTCCAAGAAATGATCCGCTAAGACTGGAAATAAACAGAAGTTAGCAAAGAACCCAAACCACCAAGGGATCAACGGGCCTGTAAAATAAACAGCTCTGTTGATTCTGCAGCAGTGCAGCTCCAAGACGTCTTAGGCATTTCAGTGATCTGAGATCAGAGCAAGTGATGCCATAATATCACTGCTCTACTCCATGTTGAAACCAGGTCAGCCAAGTCTGATGGGAAGGGTAGTTTCCGTGAGAGAGAAGTTGTTTGTTGATTACTCGCACATACGCACGCATTCGCTCACAAATTCCCACACACATGGCAGCTCGTCACATGGGGGGGGGGCAGGAACTCATAACACTTATTGGCCTAAATATTATTTGAGATAAAACACTTGGAAATAGTGAATTACAAAAATCTTAATGAATATCAAAACAGCAACAACAAAGCAACACAAATCATAGAAATACTAGTTTTTAAAAACTGAAATCACCCCTGATTTGAAAAACTTTCTACATCGTTGCCATTAAAACAATTTTTTGTGTTTTGCTTGTCGTAAAAACCCAGTCTGGCATCCATTGATAAACATTTTATTTCAAAATCTTCAAAGTAATGATGGCAAAACATATATAATAATATTATAATAAAGACTAAATAAATACTCGGAAAAATAATTTTTCATTTTAAGCCATTTTATATATGTCCTTCAAGAGAAAAATCCTACAAGAACACCAAAAACACACAGAGTAGGTCTTTAAGCAAATTCAAGTCCATCTTGTAAAGTTCCTGAATCAATTTGAGGCCAATTAGCATTTTTTAATGAACTATTATCATTTGAGGAATTGAAAGATGGCCTGTCTGCTCAATTATCTTGATGTAATGTGAAGCGACTAGCAAAGCCAGAACCATGCTGCTGTTCTAAAACATGACGATACATGCCTGGTATTAGCACATTTCTGTTCAAGCATGAGTCCTATGCCCTGAAAATCATGAGAGACATCATCACTATTAGGATTTGGAGCAGAGTGGTGTTGCATTACCAAGCTGCCCTCATGTTTCTCCCTCAAATATTTGAAATTGGCCCTATGACAGCAAAAAGAGCACAAATTATCATACCTCCTCTACCGTGCCAGATACATTCAATAGTGGTTTGTTCAGAAACAGCTTTAGAAACATTAGTGTGTTTGCACATCTTTTTCATCAGTTATAAGCTGCAACTTTTCTTTTGTGGTTTATTTTCTCGTCATCACGGTGTCATTAATGTATCTGTTTATAAAGTGTTATTTTATTAAATAAAAGAAGATCAGGCTATTCTACAAATGTGTTTTTTAAAGAACAAGCATATAAAGAGTAGGATAGATTTAGAGCGCAGCAACACATCTATTACTTTTCTGTCTTTTTGCTTTGTTTTTTCATTTGGATAAGTTGAATAATTTAAAAACATAATCAAATCAGGTTTCAGTTACATTAGATGACCTTTCTGGGATGTAAATGTTCAGATTCTTAAGCAAAATCTTGCTTATAATTTCATACTTTTTACTATGAGGCTTATGGCAGCAACAAGCTATAGCACTGACTGCATAGATGAGAACTGGACCTAGTGAGTGTGACATCACCAATAGAAAATGACTTACTTCCTGCTCTAACACCTTTTCCTTGCAGCCATGTTGGAACCAGGAATTGTCACTAAGTAGGGATTTGTCAGAATCTGTAAACATTTCAACTCTCGCCAATCAGGAGTGAGTGTGTTGGAAGGCCACACCCCTTCAACTTGACAGCGGGCTCAGGAGAATCAGTCAATCAATTGCTTTGAAAATTCCACGTGACATCACATACTCCGATTTATGACTTTAATAACTTGCACTACAGAAAAAATCTTGTGAGAAAATTAGGATTAGCAAGAACTGTTATAAATATAACGTCTGAGTAACAACTGACTCAATGGAAGTCATGGGCTTTTTGGAGCCAGCAGATACTTCCTGTTTGGAACGCCATGGGGGAGGGGTCACTCAGTTCAGTTCTCATATACAGTCAATGATCTCATCTCACCTGAACTGAAGACAAAGACTAAATTTACAAGAGACAATATTTCTACTGTTTTACATTGTAGACATGTTGCAATATCTTTTCAAAGCCAGAAATAAACATCCCAGTACTCAGAGATAAAATAGTAATGTTGGGTTTGGGGCGATCTGGATGAGAGCAGCAGGCAGATGCAGAGAGGAAAGCAGGTATGGGATGATGGGGTGGATTGGTGTGGGACAGGGAGACTAAGAGAGAGCGTGAAAGGTCGAAGGTCTAATTAATGGAAATGTAGGTTATTAGTCTCCTGATGAGGACACTGGCAGAAAATTAATTAACAATTATAATTAGCAATATTGTTAGAGAGCAAAATGGTGTCAAGCCAGCCAGATAAGAATGAGCTAGCGTGCAGAAGTGTGTGCATGTGTGTTAGAGGCTATCGCCATGGCAAAAAAAAAAACAGCTGTGTGACCATGCTCCATCTGACAATGATATGTATAATTTCAGCATTAGTCATGCAGAAGTGGCAGCTGATTGGAAATGATAGGAGCCTTTTCCACACAAACCAACACCAGACCTTTGCTTTCTGTTGTTGCTTTCTGGCCCTTAAGACTAACTCCTCGCCAGCCTTTATCTCAGATGAGTCATGCTCTCGTTCTGCTGTCAGAAATAAATGAGGGAGATGTCCCTGCATAGTGAGAGAGCCAGAAAAATACCAGCTGTGAATGCAGCATTCAGAGTAGCGCACTGAGAACGACAACACAATGGCTCACAAAGACGCAAGATGAGTCAACACTTGTGGCTCTCCATCGCAGTGCTCTTGCATGCCCATAGGAGCATGCTTTGCAGTGTTTGTGCATGATATGGTAGTGGGGGTAGTGATCTTTTAGGAGTAAAAAATTAATTATTAAAAATATGTTACACACAGACTTAAAATACTTCCAGATTGGGCGGCAAGATTAAGAGTAGAATTTAGCCATTTTGTCTCTTTTCTTTTTTTTTCTCCATCTGCTTGTGCCAAGCCTATTATTTCTGACCATGACTTAATGAAACAGAAAATTCTCCACTGATGGGGTCTTTTTTGAGCTAGAGCAATGAGCAGTTTGCCAATTATGAGCATTCATTGCCGTCTAACGAGCACTCATTCCCACCAAGCAGCAGCTTCATCCTGACAGGCTGGCTTTTCTCCTCCAATGAAATTAAAGCAAATTGACTCGCCTAACTGTTGTTTGTGGAATCAGAAACGAAGCGGTGTCTGTGGTAATCACACGTGCCAATTAAATGTGTCTGCCTCGAACCACGCCGGCTCGGTTTGGCAGCACTGCTTTTCTTTCGGGAAGCAATTCTGTTTGCTTTTCTTTACATGAAGAGCGGTCCACTGTGTGTTTGGATTGTAGGAGAAAACCTTCACACCACTCAGATGAAACATTTGGCAGGCGATGAAGGTCTGTCAACACGGCTTCGAACTCTCAATGCTGGGGTAAATAAGCCTGCTGTTTTTTTTTTGTTTTTTTTACATTGCTGACTTGTTTTTCTTTTTACTTTTGTGGCAACAATTTTTGCTAGTATGATAAAAACAAATGAACAAAAAGGGGAACACATCAAATAGACATGGCAGAGGTTTATACACCTGTAAGATGACAGGAATAACACATCGGTGTGTTGAGCCAGTACTTTTTTTATTCATGTACTTTTAAAACATGCTTGAACCTATTTTTGTGTCAGAATATCTTAGCTGTTAAATTTAGTCATTTGAATTATGTCTTTACATTAAGGTGATCCTGGTTTGAATTTTATCTGGTCCTTTTTATATTTACTGTTCAAGGGATGTAAAAACTGCTCCACTTAATCAATGAATCGATTTGTATTCCTACAATCCAACTAAATTGATTTTTCTGAGGCAAATTATTAATTAAATTGACCTATATCGTTTTAAAATCATTTAAAAGTTTTCCGGTTCTGAGTCACGAGCAGACGCGTGTCTCCAACTCTCCTCAACAACGAGGGAAGTTGAACATGGCACTAAAGAAAAATCTTGAAGCCGATCTGGCAGAGCTCAAAACCGTTAACCCCGGCACTTCTCTCTGAATCTAAGCTAGCAGCTCTGCTGGAACTTCAAGCTAAGTTAACACCGCTACTACAACTCATGGAAGATCGAATCTATTAATATTTGATATTAAGTCCTGAACCGGATATTGATAATTCACGTAGAGAAACTGGTGTGGTCGAGTTGGGGTGGGATTATATAAGTTCACTTCCTTCCACTCCCTTTCAAGCGATCTACTTGTGATTCATTTAGTGATATGTCATGTAATGTGACCTGATTGCTTGAGATAAACCATTTCATTCATTCATTCATTCATAAAATGAAATAAATTGATTATATCAATATTGGAAAATACCATTTAGACTGAGGGACAGTGGGTTTATTTTAGTTGCTGACTTTTTCTTTACAAATGGAGATTGTATTGTTTTTTTTTTACCCTGTTTTATGCTTTGTATTTTTTCTTTACATGTTTGAAATAAATATAAATCTAAATCATTGTTAAAATTAATATTACATCCCTAATCCTGCTAATCCTGTGCTTGTAGATGGGAGAGGCTCAGGTAACTCCTTTAACCCTACACAGGAGGCAGGTGAAGATAATGGATGATTGGATGAAGAAAGATTGAATTAGAATTTATTTGTGTTTTTGGAAGATTAAATATTTCACAATTATTGAGACAGGCAAATCAACAAGTTTCAAACCAACGATCAGCTGAGAAATGAACCAAAATCTGGCCAGATGACAACAGACACAAACAAAAACGTCAATGTTTGTGAGCCAGTCTACATTAGATGCATCCAAAACAATTGTGATCGGCATGTATGCAGTTTGTCCAAAAAACAAACAAAACTTAGACTGCAGGGTCAGTGCTGGCACAACAAATTAAATTGCTCAAGCACACTTCCCAAAGTCTATAAATATGATATTAAAAAAAAACAAAACTAGAACAAATCATGTAGAAGAGAAGAGCCCAGAACTGCTTAGGACTAAGAAGTGTAACAGTTCATTTTTGATTCAATTCATATCATAATTTGTGGTTGATAAATCCAATAGCTTCCACACATTGGACTGTAATGTTGACTTGATCATTTTTTGCTGTCATCACGTGTGTTGCCCGCTGTGATGGCATATGGTTGTTTTTTTACGTAATAGCAAAATAAACCTACAGTGCCTCAAACGAAATGGTATTTTCCTAAATTGATTAGAACCGACTTACTTTATTTTTATATGATTTTAAAATGGTTTGTCAATTTGATTTAATTAACAACTCGCCTCAGACAGATTGATCTTCTTGGATATATCGATTGATCATTACACCTCTATAAGGACCGCTCATTGATGAGACCTGGCTGCAGACTCAGGGTTCCAAGGATGATGATACTGAACACAACATAAAGGAGCAGAAAAAAGGATTTCCAATTTATTTATTTTTTTAGCAGATGGAAAGCACATCTAAAAAAAATAATCTTTGATTTGCCAAAATGAGAAAAAGAAAAGCTCCTAAACCAAATGTTAAACCGTAGCCTAAAATTTAACATATATTTTCTAGTGTTAACTTTTAGCTAAGGTCCATTATAAGAATACAACGACACATTTGAGCGATTATATAATGAGAGTGGCACTCTCTGTGATGATCCGCTCACATCAGTCATGTTTGAACACGCTAATCACACCTTCTTGAGAGCGCCAGCCCATGGTGTTCACGCTGGACAAAGAGGGAGAGGATTCTTCTACTATTTCTACTGTTTTCTCACACATGTCCACCACCTACAGTTGGAAAAAGCTCGGTGCAATATGTCAGAGCTGTGTAATTCTTGGGAGTCTTGCTCCAGACTTTTTTTTAGTTTCACAGCTCTATTCCAATATATTAAAGATTTGGTGCCATCTAACTCTAGCTAAACACAAATGTTGTTAATTTGTCCTCCATGATCAATTTTCAAACGTTTGACACCTCCATGAGTTCATAGAGTACATTACTGCCAATTCGAGTCTCTGATTGGTCAAAGATCAATCTGGTATAACTTGTAATGCCTGTTTTGTATGTAGAATACACACGCTGCCACAAATTTACCAGCAGGAAGTGATATTTGTTTGGAATTGTGACTTGGATAGTTTCCATTTTAATCTCTTCAAATACCTTTACCACATGTTTAAAACATTTACCGTGATTTTGGCGACAGATATAAAGTCCCCACTCTGCTTATTCAGGTGTGTCTGAGCATCAGTCCCTTTCTCTCATTCTAACATAAAACCCATCATAAACACATCAAAACTTTAATGAAAATCATAAAGATTTGATTTGAGGGGGAATCATCTGAACTGCATGACTGTTTTAAACACACACGCTGGGATATAATTGCACTCAGACAATTACGCATATCCTGATTTGAATTGCGATTGTGCTGCAGCTGAGAAGTGTTTGAGGAACGGTTAACCATGGATCATTGAACATCTTCAGCTTCTACTTTTAGAATGTGGCTCTGCTTTTACAGCAATTCTAGGGCAACCTTCAGAGCGACTTCAGGAAGGCTAAACTTAAGCTGACAGACCCACAGGTCAACAAATGTATGATAAATACACTTTAACTAGTCTCAGGTCACCAGAATGTATATACCTCGACTATCAGGCCCTTACTTGATCTTTTGTTCCATTTAAACACAGCCACTGCACAGACTTAAATGCCAGAACTATTTTTCATATAATATTTTTTGTGATAAACTGAGCATTTTGTTGAACATTAAGGCTCAGATACACAAAAAAATGTGGTGAGTAAAGACCACAGGAAGACACTGGGGCTTCATACTTCAGACAAAAGTTAGATTTACACAGTCATCACAGCACAAAAGTACTATCAGGATGCATCCTCAGATAACCTTCACTGTCTGTCTATGTCAATATTACCACTGTTGTATGCACTTTTCTAGAGCACTTCAGCATTGTTGTAGAAAAAGGGCTGTAACTAATGAGATCTCTCGTGGGAAGAGTGTCACAACTGTCCAAACATTTTCCATCTTTTTCTTTTTTGTGAGAAAAAAAATAAATTAGTGAGAAGTTCAAAACCCCAGCCAAGACTTCATTTGTAATTCTGTGCTGCATCACATGACAACCACTGATATTCTGGGTTTTGTGTCTCTTTTTGGATGTTTTGTAACTGATCAGTGGTACAGAAATACTTGCCAACATGCATAATTTGTTGCTTTTTTATAGCTTTGAAATTCATATAAATAAAATAAACTTTTTTCTGTTTTGGCCACATTTATTTCTTTGGGTCGATTTCTACCTAATAACTATAAGATCTGATCAGTTTGCACTAAAAGACTAAATATTACAGACAGAAATACCACCTGTGTTAGATAACTTGGAGAAAAAAGGAAACCAATCTCACTCGGCTGACTAACGATAAAGTAAAATTCCAGACCATTTGTTATTGTTGAAGAGGAAAACTTGGCATTTCCATATTCAAACATTTTGGTCATCCTCTTAAAGCTTAGCCTCAAATCCTGATTTTATAGCCGCACAGCTGAAATGGCAGCTTGCAGCAACATCTTGAGTCTGAGTGTATTTTTATTTACCTCCAAAGTCTGTTTAGTTCAGTTTGTGAATTAAAAAAAAAAAAAAAAAAAATACACTGGTTTGAATCCAGAGAAAATACCAGTTCTTTTTCTGCTTTCTTGGCAGACATTAGTACATGAGAGATGAATAATATCTATCAAATACAGCGGTCACAAATACAACAGCCACCGTGTGATGGGAGGGATCAGCAGAATCTTTAAGATTCGACGTGGTCATGAATGCAATGACGGTGACAGTCAGGCGACCGTAAGGCGAGCAGAATGGCCCGCTAGCAGCCGGTGGCACTTAATAAAGAGGCCGCCGTCCAGAGACATTTACACATCGTCCAATCAGAGCTGCTGCTGGCCAATGATCCGACCCTCACTGAGAGGGTCATAGAGAAACATAAAATTCTAACTTTTTCTTAACTTTTTCTTCAATTGCACAGCATGTATAAATGTGACTGTCGCCTCCCGATTACAAAAGCTGCCGCGTAGCCACCTGCCAAACTTGCTGAAAAGTGTGCCTTTAGATTGCAACATGGAGGCATTTTAGGACATGTGACCGTAGGCAAAGTCCAGATTTTCCAGCCAAAAAAGCAAAACTGAGACCAAAGGGGCCAAAACTTTTTCCTTAAGTCAGTCACCATAAGGGAACGTAAGTGAGGATTGATGCTTATTTAATTTCATTTTTATGGCTTTGGTGGCTTAGATTAAGTTACGTTTTGTGATCTAGATACATTTTATTTTCAGGTTTCTTGTTTCCCCAAAAACTCAACAAATTTTCCATTCAGAGATATACCCCTCAGTGTGTTTAGGAGCAAGAATTTAAACATTATTTCTTACAACTGGACCAACATTTGCGATTGCTTTCAAACAATTATTTGTTGGGAGGAGTGGTCCACTTTTGTTCTTTTTTTAAAAATATATATTTTATTTTTGTCAGTGGAAAGAAATGTTGAATATAAGTCCTTTTTTTATTCATAAGAAATTGCAATCAAATTCTGAGATTATGGAAAACACAGAGTTTAACATTTACAAATCAGTGATGTCTGGATATATTTCTGGTTGTTTTTCTGGTGTTAAGATACTAAAACAGCAAGGAAACCTACATGTGTCAGACCCTGTCTCCTGAATTCATTAGACCTTGAGAGAATTCAAATTGGGACAAATGGCCAAAGTGAGATCACTCACTTTTGTGAATAAAACAGACGTGCTTTGGAAGGTTTTACAATAGTATGTGCAAAATACCAACAAGAACTCAAAGCCTCAGCTGTGCGCTGGCGAAGCTCTCTTATTGCTGCAGGGAGGAAAAGAAGGTTGTGAACAAAATGTGCTCAGGGGAACAGATGAAAGAGAAGGGCAGGGGATTCAGAAGAACAGGAGGCGATTGGATAATGAGGCAAAGGGAGAACAAGGTAACGTCTGAGAATATCTTAATTTTCATCCTAGTTTCCAGGATGAATTCCCACTTGGGCAGGTGGTATTAGACACAGTCACACACACACAAGGACCCAAACATGGATGTAGTGTGAATAATTATTGTGTCCTATATAGTGGAAGTGCCTCTTCAAACAAACCCGTGGCACAATGAAGCAAACTTAAACCTTCTGTGGTTGCGAGTGCATTCAAAGAATGTGAATTTTTTTAATGACTTCGTTTTGTTTTGTGGGAAGAGGGTTTTGGAAACAAGAAAAAATAATTATTCTTTCTTTGTTCACTTAGTTTTTCAAGCAAAATATTAAAAATTAACAATAACAAGTAATAAAGTATTTATTCTACTCTTAAATAAGCTTCATGCAAATGGAATTTCTTGGAATAACAAGCCCTTGTTAAGATATCACCTCAGGCGATGGGAAATTGGGATGGCCAATTTTCCATTCCTCACAGAACTAGTCGTTCATAGACCAAAAAAATAAATAAATAAATCAAAAGCCCTTATCGAGTTGTTTGTTGTTGCTGCTTTAATGCTTGATTGAATTTATGATTATGGTATATCTAATCCCATTTGGCTGTCTTGTCTTCAACAAGTATCCTGAGCCCGTTTCAGCATTAAACACAATGATCTAAATCAACATAAAGAGCACACTGCTTCCCCATTTGTGTCTGTGTGTGTATGTGTGTTAATTTAATTAAATAGTTCTTGTTTGTCTTAAAATTAGCATTTATGTATTTGTGTAAACACTCATGCCACTTACATTGCCTTGAAAAAACTAAGGAAGAAAACATGCAGTTTGCTTTAGTACCAATTCTGCAGGTGCATTAAATGCAAAGACTTAGACGAACACAGAGGGAAAAGCAGCAGCCATTTGCACAGAAGGTTTCTGTCTCAATGTCTCTCTCCTGCAAACAGATTCTTGGTATCATCTGTGGGTCAGTCAGCTCATTTACCCCGATCAGGAGCCGATGTGGCTCCTGTGAAACGACGGAAGCAGGAGATTGGTTGAGTTGCTGGAAAAAAGAAAATAAATGAGATAAAAGGATGTGTGGATGTTTTTTTTAACTCCACAGATCAAGCTAATGAGTTGTAGAAGCCTGCGGCTCTGCATGGATGATGAAAGAGATGCAGAACTCCCTCAATGCATGGTCCACACGTGTGAAAATCCAAGAGCATGATGGAGTATAAAAACCTAAAAACATACATTATTCCAATATTTAAATTTGCTGAAATGTGTGTTATAATTATTATTACCAATATCTTCCATTGTAACTAGAGGGGAAAGGTTTAGAAACACAATTTAATAAAAATGGACTGTTTGGAAAGAGAAGCTAAAAAATGAAAAGTGATAAGAAAAAGTCATAAATTTGATGGGAAAAATATTAATAGAAAAATAGAGGGTGAAGAGATAGAGGCAAATTATGCAGAGGCAGAATGAGAGAGACCAAGACAGAGAGAGTGAGAGATCGTGTTAAGCCCTGCACTGCAGACATGCGTTACAAATCCCCAGGGAGCCAGAGGAAGATCAGTACAGGATCAATCTGCTGCACCTCAGCAGGGACGCTGCACACTCCTTTCATTCCCGCACACTGTTTATGAACGTATGTGTGTGAGGCCACGGCGTACGTGTGATAATGCCGTGTAACCGTAGAGTTGGAACAAGGGTGACAGAGAATTGGGAGGTTGTGTAGCAGGCGGAGGACGGGAAATTAAAGGGAAAGAGAACCAGGTGGAGAGCAGAGGTTGGTAGATGCTCATCAATCCACCGGTTCAGAACATACATATTTAAGAATGCAATATGGAACCATGCAGCAAGTCTAATACAACACACCTTTTTCAAATAAAAATCCCTGCAGATATGTGAATGTTTGAAGGAAAATAATACAACAAAGAGAAAGGGATGCAGATTCTTGATAGGAGATCAAGGACACGTTTATCTCCTTCAGTCTTTCATTAGAGTCATTATATAGAACAGCATAACACTGACCTTAGATCAGTGTAAGGATGATCCAGCTGCCTGTAACTCAATCTTATTAGAGCGTTAAGTCATTACTGCATGTACACACACAAGCCTCACAATGCAATTAGCTGTTAACCCATCACATTGACAAAGCATAGCCAATTAGCGAATCGCAACCACAAAGGGAGTACAATAAAACCTATTTGACATCCACTCGATGTGTCAGGTATTTAAGTTTTAGGAAAATGCTGTTTCTGCTTTAAGAAATACCAAAGACTTATATGTCCAGCTTCATTAAAAAAAAAAAAAAAATTAAGAAAAACAAGAAAAAAGACAAGCATACACCAAAATAAACCGTAAATACTTTCATGCATGTATGTGTGACCCTTAAAAGAGGAGTAAGCTTCTGCTTTGTTCCAAAAAAGCTCACCTGTATATTATAGGAGTGTTGAGTTTGAACCTGACTTGTTTGATGTGCAGGCAGAGTCTCAGTGCAGGCAGAGAATTAGGTGTGTTGCTCTCTTTGAGGGTGAAGAAAAGGGGATTATGCACTCAGGCCAAATCAAGCCAGAATTCTGACAAGAACTGAGAACCCTCAGAGAAATGTTTGAAAGCAGGCGTGCACAAACTCACACAAACACACACACTGTCAAAAGAGCAGATAATATATGCTTTCATTGCAGACATTCTTCTATAGGGAGGTCTGATTGAGTCATACAATGGATGGGGAATATTTTAACAAGGTTAAATACACAAACGAAAGTAACGCCAAAGCCTTACTTATGATCACATTTGTGACAAAGCAGTTGGAAAGAGACACAGTACCACTGGCATTAATTAAAGAGAATCATATTTTATGAAGCAGTTTTTTTCAGGAAGTAAGTGCAGCACTGACCATCCAGCCCCACCCCAGACAGACAATGTCAAATAAACTAACACATTGAAATCAGGGCATAGACCAGACCAGTCTGGGCTAGAAACAACATCACCCTACAAGCAACCTGCCTCAGCGACTTGTAAGTAGGCCTGTAGTGTTGGCAAGGTTACTGGAACAGAACTGGGCCCCACAAAGATGCTGAGAGCTCTCTCTCTCACACACACACACTGGTTTCTGTGGGTATATGCGCCCTAACACTGTGGTAGTCTGGTTTTCATAGTGCAACCTGCAGGCCATAGACTTGATTGATGCTACGTGTGACACTCCTGTATTTCCTTGATATAATTCATGGCCATTAAAGCCAATGAGGACCCTGTTTGAATTCTGGAGCACCACACATATTGGTTGTCAGGTCTTGGGCCAGTGAGGAGAGGGAGTCGGCTGCACCAGGATCACTTACAAACAGGCCAAGAGTTTCCTCGAGCACACTGTACTAGACTGGACTGGAATATTCAGTACATGCCTTTTACCAAAGAAAAATATAATAAATGAAAGAAGGTCATTATCAAGGGGGGAAATGGAAGGAGAAGCAAGTAGGCAAAGTAAGTAAGACAAATTGGACCTCACTGCCCTAAGCAGGGATTGATGCGAAAGGAAAAAGGAGGACCGTGTGAAGCAGAGGGGAAAGTTCATAATGCAGGCGGACAGTGGCTAACATGCAGAACAGTCGTGGTGAATGTCCTTTTGGTAGGAAAAGTCTTTAAAAAAAGATACTTTTTGGAGAAATGAAAGCGGGTAGGAAATCAGTGCCAGATTAAGAAACATGAGAATGAACGGCTGGTTGAAATGTGCAGTGTGTGGTAAGTATCCACGCACAGCTAATGTGTCGATGTGTGCATTTTTCAGAAGTCGTTGAAGATGAAAAATCAAGTAAAAGGAAAAGTACTGCAGTTACGCTGCGGTGGGCGGATGAATTGTGCTCACGCAATACATCATTTTTCCTGTCAACATTAATAATACGAATCACTTATCTTTAACGCTAAAGACATGCACAAGTTTAGAGGAAGAAAAGCTCCTCCATCCCATCTTATTTCAAGCTGTTAGTGAGATTCAGCCACAAGAAATAACACACAGTTCAGGTGGTAGTTTAATCAACTTCGCATCAAGCCATTTCGAGCCGAGCCAGTCCAGTCTAGATCAGTATTGACAGCAGACGAGTCGCTGCCAGTTTGTCCATCAGCATTCCTCACAAACCAATTTTTCTACAATATTTCCCTCCCCATTCATTCGATCTGGACCAATGGCTGATATTTGACCAGTATCTTGGGAGAAGCCAATGAAATTATGCTATATTACCCAGCAGGCACCAGGTGGTAGCGGTACAGGGAACACCATGGCAACGCCCTTAAAACGCCATGGCAACACCATAGCAACTGTGGCCCCGCTTGCTCGCTGGTGGTGTGGTACAGCCCAGACTTGCTACAGTGGTGTGGTCATTGGATACACACTTCAGTCACATCAGTAATAGTAACATTGTTCATAAATTATTTCTTTAGTCAATAATTTGATCATCATCGTCATCAACAATCAGTCAAAAAGAGCAAGAACACAGTATCTACTGGTCTCTGTTTTTTTGCTAAGTGAAACGGAACAGAACATGATCAAATGAAAAGGGCACTGGATGAGATATCCAACTAAGGAATGTTACCACCGGGTATCAGCAGTTTCAAAATAAAAACAGAGGATGATTATTAGTTCATCTTAAAAAACGAGGAGAAAGAACCTTTGAGGAGAGTAGCAGAAAAAAAAGAGTGACAGAAACATATTGATGTGTAAAAGCAGTGAATGCCAAACTGTTATGTTAGGTAGTACCAGAGGAGTGACAGCTAGAGTAGATACAGATGAATAGAGTTTTGACTTTTACTTGTCTTTTTTGTCACAGGCACTAATGTCTTCACAGTCATATAGGAGGAATCAAAATTGAAAAATGATTTTTGTGTCTAGAATTGCTACAAAGCTAAAACATTTAAAACTATTTCATCTAACACTTCCTCCAAATATACCAAACTTAACTAATATATATATATATACCTGTATGTATATATATGCATATATTTATTTGTACATATATAGTTCTTTATAGATAAATGATAGAATTCAAATGATGATTGAATACAATAAAATATCTCAGTTAAATCACAGTATAACATGGTACATTCTCAAAAACATAGTATATTTCAATATATTTTTTTTCTCAGCATAAAATTAAATGAACCAAAAAAAGCTAGAGGGTTGTCAAGAGTCACTTCTGTTCATGCAGTCACAGACTTAAGTATTAGCGCCTCAATAGAAACTAATAATGCTTAATGACACACCAGGTTTAAGCCCTGTTAGTTGGTGGAAAATGACAAAAACAATCATACAGTTGCTGTACGATTGGCCGTCCTGGTTCCCAAGCATAAGTTATAATTAATCTACACATCTCTCCAACTATAAATCATGGTGATTTCATTCAGCTAAGCATGCAATGTGTGTGGGGATTTTCAAAGGACAGGAAATGGTAAAAGCATTTCTTTAAAAAACAGTTTAAAAAAATTGCCCCACGCAGGCTCAAGGGGGGAAAAAAAAGCAATCCGTGGGCAGTTGAAAGGTACAGTCTGGCCTTAAGAAGGGCAGAGGAGTGAAAAAAGGGGAAGCGAGAAGGTCGACTAACCCTTCGATCTGTGACGACATGCACAAACACAACGCACAGCCCCTCAGATACCAAATCAGCCCCCTACCCCCTCCTTCTAGCCATTGTGAATAGCATCCAAAGAGCTACAAAGAAAGTAGATGTTCTTTTGCTACATCATGTCAACGCTACATTCAACTACATTAGAAGAAGAGCTGGGCTGTGGCTGGTCTTAGTGTGAGAAATGTTGGCACAGATTACACAGAAGATGGCTTTTTGGCACAAAACATGAGGCTACATATTACTGTTCAATCTTTAATATGTAGCATTTTAATAGTGACGTTAGTTACCGTTTATTGGGTGCTGACAATTGTGTCCGTTTATTACTCTCACATTCAACCAAATTAGCTGAAATACACCCTACCAGCGAGAAATGAATTAAATAAACTGAACATCTGACCCTGATCTAATTTTATACCATGAAGCAAAACACCAAAAGGATCTGCCACTGCTTCGCTGTCACATTGAGGGTGGGAATATTGCTCAAAGTCAAACAGTCATCTGATAATCTTGATAAAAGGAGTTATCACTGACTGCACTCAGTAAAGTGTCAGTTACTGCATGTGCACCTCAAAACATTCACAGTATGTTGTTCAGTCTTATTTGCCAAATGAAGTCATGAGTGAAAGTATTAGCTCTGGAAAGATGTCTTGACATTGACGTATTTAGATCTGGCTTATAATGACCTTAACGGTTCACAGCAGCGACATTACTTCATCTAGTAAATAATGGTATCAGTAAAGAAGCCTTGAGATTGTGCTCTGGCACACATCAGAAAAGTACACAGAGGAATTGTGCTTCACATAATCCATCATCCACAAACTCAGCTATGGCACTAAAGAATCAATGGGCTCAAACATTTTTTTTTGTTTTTACCTCTAGATAAATCCTAACCTTTTGAATTTGCTGTGGCAATAATAGAGTCTAGAGTTTCACTTTCAATTATTGGACTTACCACAAATCTCACACACATCTCAAAAGCTTATTTGAGTATTTTGCAGCCATCTAGTGCCAATTACAGATACTGCAACACTTCCTGATCTACATATAAAAGGCTGAATTAGAGTTGGATAAGAAAAGATAAGGTTTTATTTCATCTCCATTCAAAGATCATCAGTAAAAATTTGGCAATGCTATTAGATCATTCCCACTTCCAACACTAGCCACATCCAGACTCCTCTTTGATTAAACACTACTACAGTCAGAGAAACATATTGACAGAGTAAAAACAAAGAATGGGAAGAGAAGTCTCAATAAGAAAAGCAAAGACAGACATGAAAGGAAGTTCTGCTACACGTCTATGTCGTTCTTGTTGTAACTTCTCTTATTAACGTTTAGAGCGTTGTTCAGATTCAACTTGCCACTGGACCAGTGAAGACATGATGAGCTCCAACTCAGTTGACCAACTGATTAAAAGAGTTTCTAGGAAAACATGACATCAAATAGATGGTCCTGGGGTAGAGCTAGATGGGACTGATGGCGCCATGAGGTCAAAGGGCAAATAAGTAGCACTGTCCTCTCTGTTCTTTGAAAGGTGATCAGGCAGACAGTGCATGAGAGAGGTGACTGCATTGCTTTTCATATCAACTGATTTAAAAAAGGGAAGAAAAAGGAGAAGTCTCTCTAACACCGAGAAGCAGTGTCCAGTTCAAAAGCCAACAGCCCAATGAGGGAACGGAGTCTGACTCCATTGACTAAACACTGCTCTTTTGGGAGAAGTGGGCCTCTCCCTATCCCACTGAGATGTGTTCTCAAAGCCAGAGGGAGGGAGACGTTTTGAGCATTTTCTTTGTGTGCATGCATGTGTATGCAAACATGACATCATTACTCACAGGTTGGAGATTATTGTTATCCAGAGTTGTTACTCGGGGAGGGGAGGAGAACCGAAGATGACATCACAAAGCTCATTTCTGAGCAGAGGAGAAGTTCTGGGGAAGTTGTCCCAGGTGATGCAACCTCACCTTCACTCTCGTCATCATTGGAGCCATCCAGGCGGATGTAGCTCCTCACCCTTGTGTGGCTTCTCACGGTCGCCCTCACAAGAACACGCACAATGGAGTGGGTGGTACTGTTCTCTCCAAGAGTGGAGTTAGAAATGTAACTCCTTTCCAGATTAGTTCCTGTAGTGATGGTTGCTAATTGATTACCAATGGCCACCAGGGCAGCCATTTCTCTGGTGTTATCCCTGGCTCCAGCTGCCACGGTACCATGGTTTTCAATAGCACTGGTGCTCGCTCCCACGTCTCCCTCTCTCCTCTCCCCCTGTCATACCTCACTTTCCAGGCTGGAAAAGTGGGCCGATCCTCGGCGTGAGCACAAGCTCTTGGCTTTGAGTGGCAGGTGGGGAGAGTAGAACCTCCGTGGCTGTGGCACAGAGCGCAGTCTTTGATACTGGAGTTTGGCACTGGCTGAAGCCTGAGCCTGTCCTGCTATCCCTACCCCTGCTGGTGGTGAGATGGAAGATGAGGAAGGAGGAGGAGGAATTGGCATTGGGAGAGAGGTGGCCTGTTGTGGTGATGATGGTGTGGGTGGTGGTGGGTGATCTGTGGGTTGTGTGCTGAGGCTGAGGTTAGACTGGCTGCCTGATTTGGCCTGACTAGAATCTGGTTTGGAAGGCAGAGACTTAGGATGGGAACCCCCGCTAAAGCTGTGGCAGTGGGGAATAAGCTCTTCTTGGCTATGGGAATGCGCTGAGGATCCTCTCTTGGAGTGAGAGGTTTGAGACCGACTATGAGGATGGGGGTATGGATGTGGGTGGGGGTACAGACTACAGGAACACATTGTTGACCGTCCTGCTTCTTCCCCCAATTCCCTACTTCGCCCTTTGCTTTTGGCTCCTCCTCTTTTTAACTTTTTCTCTCCTTTGACAGGAATCTTGTCCATAGACCAGTATCGCCTAGGAGGAGGAAAGGCTGCCGGAGGAGGTGGCCACTGTGAGCCCAACCCTCCACTCCCTCCACCAGATCCCCAACCAACACCTGGCCCTGAGCCCCAAAAGTCACCTCCAAACCAGCCCTCCGCTCTGGTTCCCAGTAAAGAATCATCTCGACTGTTGATACTACCTCCTTTCTCTCTGGAGGGGTAAGTACCAAAGAACCAGCCTCCTCCACCTATGCCCCCTATTCCAGTGCCACCTCCTGCTCCTTCATCCCAGTATCTTTCAAAACGGCCAAATTCCCCTGAAGATCCCTCGTCTGAGTAACTGTCTTCTAGCCTGGTCCTGTCCCTCTCTGACTCAGAAACTGTCCCCCTTCCTGTTCTCCTTCCCCTCTCCTCCAAACGTTCTCTAGCGTCATTCCTCTCCTCCTCTTCGTCATCATCTTCTTCATCAGAGTCCCATTCGTGAAAGGACAGCCCTTCTCTAGTCTGCGCTTTCTCTTTTTCATAG
Source organism: Oryzias melastigma (assembly GCF_002922805.2). Taxonomy (NCBI): domain Eukaryota; kingdom Metazoa; phylum Chordata; class Actinopteri; order Beloniformes; family Adrianichthyidae; genus Oryzias; species Oryzias melastigma. The sequence goes on from NC_050527.1 coordinate 6,805,770, forward strand.
CGCATTAACAATGGACGACGCTCTCCAACTTTACTGCTGTCTTCTCTATCGGTTCTTCCACCTCTTCTCCGCTTGGAAGATGGAAGAAGTGGATGAAAGGATGACGGATGAGCATTTGACCCATCTCCTCTACCATTTCCCCAAAATTTTACAGATGCAGGAAGTTTATTCAAGTTGGGATAGCGCTTACTGGTGGTGTTATGTCTGGAATGAGAATGTGAAGATTTCGGCCTTCTCTCCCTGCTTCTTCTACTTTCCTCCTCTTCCCTGTCAATGCCCTCTTCTCCTCCCTCTCTCCTGTTCCTCTCCCTTTCCCCTTCCCATGAGTCCCGCCCTTTCTCTGCAAATGTGTTTCTATACTGGGAAGAAAAGGAAGCGTAGTCTTGTATTCCTCCTTCCCTCTCCCCCTCAGGTTCTCCTTCTCTCTCCAGTTCTACATCTCCCTCCTCTGGCTCAGACCGTTTTCCCCCAATGGATTTCTTCCTCTTCTTAGTTTTAAGCGCCTTCTTTTTCTTTTTCACCTTCCTACGCTTCCTCTCTCTCTCCCTCTCTCGTTCTCTTTCTTCCCTCTTTTTTCTCTTTTTGTTCTTTTTCTTTCTCTTCTTTTCTTTCTCTTTTTCTTTCCTCCTCCTCTTCACCATTTTTTGTCTCTCAGCATCTCCAACACTTCCACGCCGGTCCCTGTCATTCCAGCTGGCCCACCACTCTTGGAGCTGGGACAGCTGGCTACCTCCTCTTTCCCGCTCTCGTTCCCTTTCTCTGTCACCCCAGGATGTGCGTGGTTTTCTGGGGGGTATGGGGGGTGGCAAGCGGCCGTGGCTGAGGGAACGAGGCCGGATGATTGAGCGTTCCCTCTCTCTTCCTCTTCCAAGGAGAAGGCTTGACTCTTCTGTCAGCTCCTCGTCATCATCATCTTCTCCATCTAGTCCTCCAGTTCTGTCATCTGCACTCCTGGAGGAGCTGTAAGAATACGTGGGAGACGAGGAGCGAGACGACGATGCAGATGACGAAGAGGACGTGGACGAGGTGGTTGACGAAGCGGATGAGGAGGTATAGTGCAAGGATGCTGAGGGAGAAGGAGGAGTGTAGGAGGGACTGAGCGGCACTGGTACAGGAAGTGAGAGTGGTGGAGAAAGAGGACGTGCCCTCCTCCCTCCTCCGTCCCTGACACCATCTCGTGCTCCTCCTCTTCGTCCTAAAGGTAGAATGTTCTCGTAGAGTGGTCCACCAGGCTCTTTGGGTTTTTTGGGCCTGCGTTTTCTCCAGAAGGATGAAGGAAGAGGGGGAGAGGGGTGTGGCAGTGGGGGTGTAGGAGGCAAGGGGGCCTGACTCTTAGGAGGCAGTCTGGGAGTACCCAGAGGTTTAACAGTGCCTTTCCCCTGACCTCCACCGCCACCTCCCACAACCTTCTTCCCCACCCCATGATCCATGTTCTTCTCTGAGAAGAAGGCCACGCTAGCTGGAGGGGGTTGGGGGTGGCCCCTCGGCATAGTCTTGGGGGTCTGGGTCCCTACCTGTTGCTCCATGCAGGGCCCCAGTCCCTCAGGGTCAATGGGACCATAATATCTTTTATAGCCATCAAGCCCCCCACCTCCTCCAGCCGCTGAAGCCCAGTTCGGTGGGACTTTCTGTGCAAAGGGTCCCATGTCATTGATGGCCCCTCGTACAGCCATGGGGTTGGTGGCTGCAACAGTTTTGGGCAGTCTCCAGCGATCCACCACAGCCAGCCGACGGTCTGGCCTTGGCAAGAAAGTGGAGCAAGGAAGGGGCGCACCAGCGATGGGGTTGCTGGAGGAACCCAGTGCTGTCCCAGAATGCAACACGGTGGGAGGAGAACCTGGTAGAGGTGTTTTGTAGACCGGCTGCGGTTGCTGCTGCTGCTGGGGTTGTTGCTGCTGTTGAGCCATGGCAAGAGCTGGGTTCGTCATAGATGTTGAGACAACATGTGGCTGAGATGAAACTGTAACCATTGCAGTGTGGTGATGTGAAGGCAAAGATTTAGCTCCACTTGGTGCCGTTTCATCCTCAAAGCTGCAGCAACTATACATGCCCTAATGCATGAAAAGAAAAAAAACAAGATTGCTTTTGTCAGTGGACACCCAACATATAAAAAGGTGTTGTTGCTTTATTTGACTGATTTACTGAAGTTACATTGCACTTCAACATATTGTCAAAGATAATAGGAATATTTTGTAGTTGTAACTTTCAGTATAAGTGTTGGTAAAGTGAAGTAGAAAAAAGGAGGGAGATTTGGAATAGGAATAAAACAGAAAAAAAAAGTTTTTTTCTTGGGAAGAGCAAAAATACTTAATTATTATTGTTTTTATTCTAATTATTTTGTCATGGGTGCCAATACCAAATCTGGTAAGATGGTTGTTTGCTTGTTTGGAGTTAGGAAGCAAGAGGTTTGTCACTTAATAATTTTAGCCTGAACTAAGACTTTATAAACACAAACACCTTCCCCAAATGGCAACTAAATTTAATCATCACTTGTGTATAATGTGGAAGGCTTCCTTTTTGATGAATAAAAAAAAAAAAAACATAAAAAAACAGATTTTAGCTTTAATTAATCTCATAGGTTAAGTGAAACCCCCCAAAATGACCCCATGCCTCACACTTCCCATTTCTCCCAATCATTAACAGAAACAGTGCAGAAAAAATAGCACCAAATGCATGGTCACATGGTAATGCAGCTGCTACATTAAGCTTGTCACTTGAAAGGGGGTGCTGATGGTGAAATACAAAGTGCAGAAACACTTACCCTGCTGATTGCCAAGAGAAAGTCCAGTTTGCCAGAACTAGTGGCCATGCAGTGACGGAGCTTCCAGTACACTAAATGTTCCCAGGCAAAAACGAGAAGACTGAGGCCCATGGCCACCAGGAGCATGTAGAAGACCCCAGCCATGTTGTCAATGTCCAGCTTGCTGCTCATCACCTCAATTTTGTCATTATGGCAGATGCCTGACAACCAGAGGCGCTCCAGCATTTCAATTTCATCTGTAAGGAGGGTGAAGGAAAACAAATGGAAGCCAGTGAATGTAGGAAGTTAAAATGATAAAAACACAGAGAAAGAAGAAATCAAAAATACAAGTGTGTTAAAGACCCACTCTAGCTGTGATTTTGGTGTTTTTAATATGCTCTTGTGGCATTTTTCTAATGATGGAGAACATATATAAAGAAAATCGCCTTTTTTAGTCTTCATTCAAATCGTTGTGAGTCAGGAGCAGATGAAAAAATGCAGTTGGAATAAACTTGTAGCTGTGATGTAGAAGCTACAGTCGGACAGCCCTAAACTCCCTGCTGGATTCTGATGCATCCACTTGCAGAGAAATAGATCCATGTACAATAAAAACAGCAGAATCATAATTAAAATTCCACTGGAAACACTTTTAAAATAGCTCATAAGATGATCAGAATGGGTCTTTGAAGCAGTTAGGATAAAAGGAGCTGCAATTTTGATAGAAAATAGTTGTTCATTTTAGTTTGATGTAGAGGTTAAATCGAGCTTTGAAAATGTCTTTTTAGAATGCCAGTTCAGTGACTACCTAATAGAAGATAAAAAATAAATATATAAAAACAGTGATATACAGAAGTTAAAACATTGCAGAAAATCATTCCTCTTTGTAAAATATCAATACATTGAAATCAGTTCATTTTGAGACTACTTTTTTCCCATTTTACATCTGCTTGGCTAAGTGTAGAGGTTCTGAAAATACAACTAGATATAAAAGATGCTAATAAGAGCAGTGAAGTTTTGCCCTGGAGTTTTGAATTTTTTTCCCCATTGAAATTTAAAGTCTAGATCCAGTTTTCCCTCTGTGTAACACAGACTTTCCAAGAATGTATTAGTTATTTCAGATTAGCTCCATTGTGATACTCTTCATTTTCTGGACGATATAGTGCATATTGCAGTATATCGTCCGATGTTTTAAAATAGCAAAGAGAAAGGAGATGGAGAAAGGAAGAAAGTCTAAGACAATGAAGCAGCACATGGAAGCAAAATGGCACTGACAACCTAATCTCAGCATTGTAAACCAGAACAAATGAGACTGGGCTATGAAAGAGGGACCAGGAGAGACGGGGAGAAGGTTGGATTGGTGGAACAAACATGGTCAAGAGAAGGACAACTAACAAGAGAAGTGGGAAGACAGCCTTATAAACAGAAAAAAAGGTGATCTGCATTCTTTCCCGGCCCACTAAGGCGCCGGGGGAAATGAGACAGACGCTGTTCAACGTGCTGAGAGAAGGAGAGAAAGATGAAGGAACAAGGAACTGAAATTATGTCACTGTGACAAACAGTGGAGCACTCCTCAGTTTGAAAAGGATAAGAACAGGGAAAATTGGGGAAAATGGGATGAGAGAGCGAAAACCGAAAGGAGACATAGACAGAAGCAGAGAGCGAGGAGATCATAATCATTTAATTGTACTAGAGGGATGGTCAGAATCTCCATCTATGTGGAAAGCTCCCGAGGATTTGAGATTGTCTTCTTTACAGCTCCTGGTAACAAGGCAAGACTGCTTTACCTCTGCCTGCTCCTTTATGATCTCGCTGGCATAGACTGTCTAAACTTTGCTGCTAAAGCTGCGACTGGCTGCAAAGGTTGCTCGTGTAACCATAGAGATGGACGGCTCTAAAATGCAGCGAATGATTTGTGGAGGAATTAAAGCAACAGATTTTCCGACAGAGCTTTCTCTTACACAAATAACAATGGCTACACGAGCGGCACTGCAATAATGAAGTGCAAAGTTTGCCTTTGCTGCATGTTAAAGTCTGTGAACTGTTTCACATCAAACAGCTAGACTCGGCCTTAAAAGCTGATAAGTCACACATCTAGTTGCAACACTACTGTGCGCTGTAAGAACTCAAGGTCTTGGCTTCTTATTTGAGCCATCATTAGCTCTGCTTGCGAGGCTTAGTTGAAGCTGATTCAGTCATCTGTGTGAGCAGGCTAATGTGTCTCCTGTAGAACATCATTAGCCAGTCAGCCGTTGCCTGCAGCAACAGCAACAGATGGACACAGTGGTACTGCAGCCCACTGGTAGATTCAGGTAACAACTCCCTGTCTTTGCTTCGCTTTCACACACATTCCACGACTGAAAGGCCTGTTTCCACTGTTTCTGTTCTCCACTGGTGCAGACTTATTAGTGTCATTAACCTTCTGTCTAAATTTGACAGTGCTAAGAAAACCAATAAATGGGAAGCCTTCACACATTTAAGATGTTTTTCCTCAAATCTAAATGGCAATTACCGTGTTTTTCAGAGTATAAGTCACGTTTTGTAGCAGTTGATTTTAAAAATAAATATTGGCTCGTTATTTTCCTCAGTGGCAACTAGTTGTGATAGTATCAACACCAAGGCTAGGTATTATAGTCATTAATAATACATCATTAGTTTTGGTATCGAATGCGCTACGAAAGTATTGATTACTAATTAATAAACAAGAAAATCAATATCAGTGCATCATTTCTGAGTATTTTTGGTAAATAGATGAGTTACTCCAGTGTTCTGTGTTGAAACTCCCCCCTGCTCATAGTGTTTTGAACTGTTCCAGAACACAGATACATACACTAAAATGTGTAAATACATGGAAGAAAGAGTGATCCCAGGGAATGAGGAACCTTTGCTAAGGTGGGAGAAAAAAATGACAGGGCATTTTCACTATTGAGTAAAGTGGTAAAGAAATATCTCGGAACTGTTGCTACATCTGTACATCTGTTGCAGACATTGACTGTATATGAGAACTGGACTGAGTGACCCCTCCCCCCTCACATTCCAAATAGGAATTACCTGCTGATCCCAAAAAGCTGAAATCCCATAGACTTCTACTGAGAAATAAACAGCTATTATTCAGTCATTTTATTTGTCAGAATAAACATTTTTCGCTGCACTGCATCATTTTGATATGTTCTTGTTAATCCTAATTTTTTTACGATATTTTTTCTGTAGCGCAAGTTATTTCAAGCTTGTAAACTGACCAATCAGATGCCTCAATAAAAGTAGGTGGACTCACATTGAACGTTCAAAGAGTTTGATTGGCAGATTTTCCTTAGCCTTCTTTCAGTGGAAGGGGTGTGGCCCTCTGACATACTCACTACTGATTGGAGAGTGTAGTTGTCAAAGAAATGTAGACTTAGACAGACATGGATTATCATGGCTTACTGAGGACGTTTGGTTCCAACATGGCGATGGACATATCCCGGTAAAATGGGAACTGAAATGACTTTATTTGGTTGGAACAAGAAGTAAATAATTTTCAATGGCTAATGTCTCACCCACTCGGTCCAGTTCTTTATATACAGTCAATGGTTCCAGCAGAGAGGCTGTTTTCAAAGACACAATCGTCTCAAACCTGAAATGTTAATATGCTACTGTTCATAAACACCAATCCGAAACTATAAAGATGTTATTTTATTTTTTTAACATTTTTATCTATTTACATTTATGTTAATATATTTTTTTATGTTTTTTTTTATTTTGAACCTTACACAAAAATGTTTTTATTTGACCTATCTTTGATTGTATTTGTTTTTTTAGGATAACTAATAATATGCTTAAGAAGAAAAATAAATCCTCAAAAACTGAACCGGAATCGGTATCTGATAATAGGAATCAAATATTTTACACAAAAAATAATCGGTATCGGATTGAATATTAAAACTGTGGTATCCCACATCACTACTGACATCCAGTTTCCCTTTGGCAGCTGTTAGCAGGAAACAACCACTAAATAGGCGTGTGTATTAGTATTGCTGCTATTGCTACTAATATTAATGCAGAAGAAGTTTCATCCAAAAAAAACATGGATCTGATTGTTCTCCCTCTGAACTTTATGACATTTTTCTTATTTGCATTGAGACATTATTATTATTATTATTCCACTTATTTATGCTTTTCTCTTCTTTATTATCTATTTTTATTTGGCTCATGCGACTTATACTTCTTATACTCTGGAAAATACGATACTATCGTTGGATTCGTCTTGCGGCTGTTTGTCTCCCTCTTCTAACTCTCGTTACCGCGAACGCCTAAACTTTAGTGATGACAGAGTATTCACAGCCAACTTAAGTCTGCCAAATTTGGCAGGTGTGTTACATTCTCTCTCCACTTATGTTGTTCCTGGCAGGCCGGGTCAGGGAGAGCTGGCAACACTGCTAGTGTGAACCAAAAAGAGCAAATAAAAAAAAAAAAGACCCTATTAGCTGGTGTGAGTGTGCCTGCATGTATAAAGTTAAAAGAAGCAGTGAGTATGTTTGCAGTTTGCAGAATGCCAGATGTGGCATGATTCCAGACCCATCCAGAGACACAGAGCCTTACAGTTGTTGAGCAATAAACCATGGCTTTTTGCAACACTGGCACCAAACCCTTCTACATTCATCTTTATAAAAAAAAAAAGAAAGAAGGAAAAAAAGAAAGAGCAAGTTTCTCACTTTTTAGCATCAACTCAATGAATAATATATTCTAGGAATCAAAGTCATGATAATATGCAAAAAATAAAGTGCTTCTGATAAGAGGGGGGATGGCAAATCTTGCCACTCAGCTGTTTTGCTTTTATCAGTCCATAAGATGCAGTGAGATCAATGCACCATCTCTTGAAGCTGTGGTGTGAATCACCACAGGCAGCAACGAGGAGAACAATATACTCACAGGGTAGAGAAGTGCTCTGCTCTCCTCTAATGCAGTTGTAAAATGATACGACTCGACACGGCAGGGGACAATAATGATGTAACGCAGTGACATGACTTAGCCCCAGCCGAAGGTGCGACGCTGCGCTCTTGAGCCGCAGGGTGATTGTTGAGATGCAGCCTTTGAGGGTACAATGAAATGCAAGCCCCCGCCCTGCTTCTTTCCACATCCAAACAAACTAATCCTCTTCCTTAGTAATCCACTTCAATAATGCCTGCCTTACAAGTACACCTCAGAGCTTTCAACGGCACACTTTGACTGGATCCATTCACTGTATACAGCTTATGATAAAGATTTTTTGCCACACAGAGCTCGTGAACACACAAAGTTATAAACAAAGATGAGATCAAGCGAAAAGTCAGATACTGGCCTCCACTTACACACACACACGGCAAACTTCTTTTTTAAGGTCCAGCTATTCAGCTCCAGACATTTAATAGATCTTGGCACCAAACTGGCACTATCAGTGTGAAAGCAGCTAAAGTGTCGGCGTGCCAAAAGCAGCTGAAGGGCTTTGTCTGCTGGGCCATAACCAAAGCTGATTTAAAACACAACGAAAAGGAAAACAAGCTGGATCTGATTGTGACAAAGGAATCCGTGTGGCTGACTGTGTAAAATGACAATCAAGCATTAGTGCACTGACAGCTTTTGCTGAAAAAAGAAAAAGAATCAGGGAAATCAGGGAACCGTCCTGTAATGGATTAGTCTAACACACAATATGACAAACTGAAGAGTAATTATTTAGATATATCTTATGTCGCCTGTATCTTCATTTTTCCTGAGCCCACTCTCTAAATCATCAGTTAGGTGTTTCTTCTCAGTTTTGTCTCCTGCACATCCTCACACTCTGTCAGTTTCAGCTAATCTCTGCGTGCAAATCCGTCAGCACACAAGTTGTGACTTATTATAACTCTGACTCACACAAGTAAGGCATTTTCTCTTTTACAGCTCTAAACTGAAAAAAGGAAAGACGGAGCAAGGGAGAGAAGTTTATGAGTAAGAGGAGAAAGTGTGTTCACAAACATTTCCCTGCTTCATGTCCCCTCTTTTTTATTTTCTCCTCCTTTCCTCTGACCTATAAAGAGGCTCACAAACCTCTTCAAAAGCTCAATCAGCCCTCTCGAAATCATAACGATTCCCCTCCTCACAATCAAAACACCTTTCGTTTTCTCCTATATTTGCTTGATCCTCTTTTAGCATCCCCTCACTCATCTACCCCCTGCGTCCTCCATCCGTCCCGCTTCCTTATGCTTCTCCGTCACTCATCGCCCAACCTTATAGTCCTCAGTTCTTACCATCTCCCACCAGCTGCAGTAGGGCGAGGTCAAGAGGACGTTTCCAGCGTGAGTTTTTGTGCAGGGCGATACCGTAGCCTGTGGTGGCAAAAACCTTCCCCGAGCCTATGGTCATCACCTTAAAGGAAGCAGCAAAGGCTCAATTACTGAGGTAAACAAGTGTGTTTTCAAGTTCATGCTCAGTGTCGAGCCTCACCTTACAACCTTCGTCCTTTCTGGCCATATAGTTCAATACCGCAGCATCATAAATAAAAGCGTCCAGCTTCCTGTAAAGAGAATGAGGAACAATTCATTCATCATTTAATGGGAGCCGTGCAACTCTAGATCGACTGAGACAGAGAAGGTGTATCTGCAATGTTCCTGAGGAAGGAGTGGTGCAGACAGCACGAAGAATGACGGAAAAGGCATAAAAGTTAAATATGGACAAGGATAAGGAGGAAGGGTGGAATAGTAAAACAAGCTTGACTGCAAGAGTGAGAGCACAAGGAGAATAAAATAAGGCAGAAATCAGCTAAAGATCTGTGTATAAGAGGAAGGTGGTGGAGGCTGACTGAACAAGGAGGATTGGAATTTATATGGTATGAAGAGCACAGTGACAAGGAGAGGCAGAGGGAGGGTGGGGGAGAGATTTACACACTTCTAGGGGGGAAAGATGTGGAATTTGGAGGCAGAGTGATGAGGATTATTTAGTTTAAATACAGACATACAGAAAAAGCACACTAGGAGGAAAAGGAATGGACTAAAAAATTAAAAAAGGAGTCATAAATAGATAAGATAGGCAGAAATATAGGAGAAGGAGGAAGCTGTATGGGATGAAAACCAATAGTGTTCAAATTCTTCTGAGCATGTTCAAATCGAATCACCGTGTCAAGAAAACATGGATGATGGCAAAGGCTAAGTAAAGGAAAACTAGGATAATCCGTCTGAGGACTTATTGGCGATCATGCTAAAAGTTGAAGACGGAATTATTGCACAGTATGGGTGGAGAGAGCTGTGAAGGTGAAGAGGGAAAGAATAAAAGTGAGAGAATTCGACTAGCAAAGCATGGAGTGTGACAGAAGACGTGAAATATTGGTAGGAGTTAAAAAGAACAGCACTGTGGATGATGGAGTGTGTGAATACAGAAGGAAGAACAAAAAGTCCAAAGCTGTTCACATTATTTGTCTTTGATGACAATAATTAGTTCCTATTTTATGTCAACCGTCAATTTAGATTCTTGGAAAAGAAGCAACCAGTGTTAGACATTATAAGACAGGAAGAAAGAGATTAAAGACCCACTCCAATTAAACTGTGTTTTTAACTTTCTCTAGTAGCGTGATGGAGGTAATATATTTAAAAAAAATAAGCCTAAAACTGCATTTCTGAGTATTTCTGAGTAACATAAAAACTTCTGATGCATCCACTTGCAAACAATAGATCCGTGTACGTCTTCATTTTCCTCGTCTGAGCTGGAATCTGGTTTAAAACTGGTTAGCCCCAATATTGATCGCATTTTTGTTGAACCTTTAATGTTATGTTGGGGCTGTAAGCCACCAGAAGAAAGTGTAAACAGATGAATGATGGGAAATGGGGGCGGGCTTACTCCACAACAATGGTTCCACTCAAAAATCAGAGGTACATTTCTAATAAACTCCTGCTGCTCTGCAGAAACTATGTCCTTGAAAGCACCACAGGTTTTATAATTTTTGTCTTAATCATGATTTAAAGTTCAAAAGATGATTGGAGTGGGACTTTAAAGTAATTTAGATAAAGAAACGTATATTTTGTGTAAAAAAAATTAAAAGCATGTGATTGAATGCTTTTATATAATTTTTTTTACCACAAATCATGATGGTATGGTGAAATATAAGTCGAAAACAAGAAATGAGTAAATAAATATAAAGTAAATATTCAGATTATTAGAGAATTTTTGTACTTTTCCTTGTAGAGGACAATATTATGTCATTTAATGAGTTTTATACATGTTTACTGACCGTAGAAGTCCACTTCATGTTTTCACATTTGCAAACATTCAAAGGTAACAAACAAATAGATTATTTTTTTACTAGACACCTGTATTGGTTTAAATTGGAAATTCCTGCTATAAGACCATGGCATCAAATCTAGCTGCTGCTTTTAGGTTAAAAATGTAAACCACAATTATGAGACGCTGCAAATTTGGGGACTCAGGAATAACACTCCTAAGTCCTTCTACACAAAACAGTCTCAGCTTTTTCTTGTTAATGTCCCTTAGCTGTGTAGATAGGCTGCTGCTTTAATCCCATAACATTATACTGAGATTTAGTCACAGTTCACTTCTGAAGCACATATTTATATTTATACATCCCTGCAGGAAAGAACATGTTGAGCTTTTCCGTAATATAAACTGAAAAAAAAGCTTTAAAGTCTTTGTTTTGAGGATAATATGTCTGATGCAATAAATGCAGAATGTTCAACATTTGTAATTGCGACATTTACATTTTTAAAAGCTGAAAGTGTACTTTCATATAAGATATGACTATGATACAATAATATGATGAAGAGAACAAAAAATATATATTTTTTTTTGTTATTTTTCAGCCTTAACAATCTTTTTAGGATTATTGAAATTGATGTCATCACCTCAGGACATGAAATGGTAACACGATATTCCATAGTTTCATCATTAAATTACAAAAAAATGCATATCGCATTAAAGGAATTGTATTTTCTAACCAAAATCTCTAAATGGAAATATGGAACATGAAAACAGGAAAAAAAGATGATACAAACAGTGAAGCGCAAAGTGGCAAACAGACCCAGTCTTGAGGTTCAGTATGGCTTCTTCCACTCCTTTCTGGTTGTATTTTCCCATGTACTGGTGCATGTCTGGGTAGTTGGAGCGGATATTTTTTTCAGTGCTCCCGTTGGGCACCGTTCCAAACTTCAGAGGTGGGTACTGCTCCTCTGGATGCTGAAACTGGCGAGAGCAAAGACGGGGTGAGGGAGGGAGGGCGGCAGAGGGGGCATGAGACACAATGGGCTCCCCTCTAAGCTGTCTGACCTATTTCTGTCCACTTTCCAGAATTCCCTAAATCCTTAACACACAGTCAAATATGAAAAGAGACCAGTCTGTGTACTTTAAGAAGTACTTAGGATTATTAGTTCTACATGTGCCTTTCTTATAAGGTTTTTCTTTAGGTAACTGTTGTAATTGAGTTATGTGTAATGATATTCTTTTCATTTCTAAATTCCCATGCTTTAATGACTTTACCACTTAAAGAAAGGGGATTTGGCTCACTAAGACTTTAAATCCCTTTCTGCTTTTTCCACTATAATCTGCGTTCAAGCAACAAGGTACCTTCTTGTCCGACAGGCCTGACACAGTATCGATGTACTCCTCCTGGATCATGAAGGCAGCCAGGTTAGCAGTGTAGGAGGCCAGAAATATGACAGCAAAGAAGGCCCAGATCAGCACCATGATCTTGCTCGTGGTTCCTCTCGGGTTCTCCACTGGCACAGAGTTGTTGAAGACGATGGCCCACAAGAGCCAGACGGATTTTCCAATAGTGAAAGTGGACCCTCCAGCCTCTGTTCGGACGGATTCAGAGAGAAAAAGGCTGAGGCGCTCCCTGCAGTGAGAACTATTTCACTAGAATTAGTTGAGTAGAAAAAAAAACGACAACAGTGTGTGATAATAGAAATGAGTCAAATGAAATATCCTCCTCATGGTACATAGGAAATAAAGGTCAAGGTTGTGGCTAAATGTGCAGCACGAGGTCTTCCAAATGATTAGACCACACAGAGCTAATCACCAGTGAAAGGACGGAAACACACAGGCCCTAACAAAATGATGGGGAGAAAGCAGGGCAAGAGATGAGAGTAAATGGGGAGGGGGGTTATATGAGAGAATGATGGATGGACAGAATACTGCAATCCTGCAGTAAGAGGCGAGCCGGGATGGGTACTGGTACAAGTCATAAAGCTGAATATCACAGGGGGTACAAACTACTCTGCTGAATAATAAATAGCTGCTTAATACTGAGAATACTTAATGCAGTTCAGCATACTGTACACGTAATTTTCACTTTGGTCCACTCAGCACTGAAAAATCACAGAGCTAGAACAATGACCCAATTTAAAATAAAAACATTTTCCTTCCTTTTGGCTTTTTTTTCGTCTTTGTTTTTCCCTTTTCAATCTAAATTTTTTAGTGTCCATTTGATCTATTAGGCAACAGCAACAGATTGAAGTCAGACGCATCCATCAAAGCGGAGAACTCAGACGGCTTGCCTCATCACTCACTTTTGCCAGTCTGAAGGCTGCGGTTGTAACCCACAGGGCTGAAGAATTCAAAAATGAAGACCGTCACCGCCACAACAGTCAGGCACATGACGAACATCATCACCCACACCGCTGGACTGTAAGGCTCTGCCAAGGAAAGACGAAAAATAGTGTGAAAGTTAGCTTCTGATTTATTCATTTCAATTGGTATTGATTAAGTCAAGATACGGGCTCAAGAAAGTTTCATGAATTTGGCACAGTTTGTTAAAAAAGAAAAAAAAACATGTAAGAATGAAACTCGTGTGCAGAGAAAGCAGAAAGCAGTAAAGCAAAACATCAGAAATCTATAAAAACTATTGCTTTTCTCTACAATCTTCTCATTGCAGTCTACAAGCCAATAGCAAAGTTCTCCCACTGGGGCTCGGCCTGCTGACAGAGTAAAAGAAGAAGTTAAGAAAAAAAAAAACAGAACAGCCAATCTAGATGTAAAAGTCAGCAACCAAAGATCAAGCGTTTTATGCAAACTCAACACTTTACAATTAGATTAGATTCTGTACATCAGTGAGATCCTCAACCCCCAACCCCCCCCAAACCCTTACCTAAGAACGCTGATGGAGATACAGTTCCGTTGCTACGGGAGACCATGACACTGATTCCTGTCTCCACAAAGGGAACAGAGAAATCCACGACCTCTGACCTCTCCTCATTGATAGTCAATGAGCCAATGGCCATATCTGCCCGCTTGTACACCACCTGAAAGGGGGCGAGAACAGCGGTGAGAAAGAAATCTAATTATGAGTAATGCACACGGCCTCCACAGGTAGAAAAAAGCAATCTTTTATGGTTCAGAAAGGTTTATTTCCAGGTGAGATCCTGACATTTCTACACCTTGACCCTTTGTACATTCTTGAATCTGCCAGCATAGGAGGTGCCTGTGATTCAGTGCAGTACAATTACTGAACACGTGTCTCTCGTGCATCTTTTTAGCATACCAAATGAGCCCGTTTCCTTCCCTGCTGCCATCCAGCAAAAGCTTTAAAACCGCTGTGTCGGCTGATTTTACAAGTGAAATGTTAATCTACATTAGACATGGCACATCCGCCCTTCAGAGCAAATCAGCAGAAAAATAAATCGAAGCGGAATACAAGACACACTTGTTTCAAAATTGCCAAGTGTGTGGATTACCTAATCAGAGAAGGCTTGTTTTTGGAACGGCTGATCAAAAGGACAGACATTAGCTTGAGAAAGCAAAAATTCTGCATGGCCTTTTGCTTCTAAAAATCAATTTGCGGTCAAGTTGTAAATGATAAGAGCGACAGAGCTCAGTGGAGCTGTTTTGGAACCTGTGACTAATGCGGTTTGCCAAGTTCCCTCTGGGACTGAGATAGAAACAGCAGACGGCTTCAATGAAGCAGCAGCCACCCTATTGATCTCAGTGTATGTGTGAGTACCGCATGTGTGCACACCTGCCTGTTTCTATGAGCTTCTTTTATTAGTTTTTTTACCCACTGTTATTTGGGTAGCATCTCTGTATCTTTTCTTGATGGGAGATCATGAACCACATCACCAAGAAAACATCAAGGACTAACTGCAACTGGCCAGGGGGTGTCTGACATTGTCTGTTTGCCCTAATATCAGTGAATGTCTCTACAGATAAGCACTCAATTTCTTGGAAAGTACTCTCCCTGCTTGACTTACACATGGTCCTTTCAAAATGTTTATTCTGGCCTCAAATACAGTATGTTGGAGCATCTGTGTGAGCCCACGTGTGTGATAAATGACAGGTGTCAAGCCTTTCACATATACACGTGTATTAGGGCTCTGAAAGCGAGAAGGCATTTCTCAAGCAGGCAGACAGGCAGAACCACAGTCATCCACAAACACATGAATAGAGACTCGCCTCCCCAATCATGCCGTTCCAAACCCCATCGATTTTCTTCCCATGTTTCCCATTGGTCACTAAGTAAAGGTCATAGGTGAACCCGACAATCTTGGCCAGTCGCTTGAGGATGTCAATGCAGAAGCCCTTGCAGCACTGCTTCAAGGGAGCCATTCCCTCATGGATAGCACTGGAGATTAGTCACAAGGGAGAAAAAAAACTTGAATCAATGGTACAGCATGAAAGAGACTTATTTAAAAACTGCTCTCTGATTGGTGTGGAAGGAAGATGAGATGAAGGGAAAGGAAATAAAAGAGTCAAAGAGAAGGAATAGTCTTTTGTGACAGGTTTGACCATGCTGCAATAGATGCTGTGATCCCTTTAGATGCCGATGAACCACAAAGCTCCTCTGCGGTCAAATCTCATTCCAGACTCTTGAATCATTCGTCGTTGCAGAAAAAGACAGCTTTATTTCATCTTAGTCATACAAACCTGGCATTAAGGGGGCGTCTGCAGGGAACTGAGTCACGGATGCAGGTTCCAGATGCAGCGTCTGCGAGCTCCACGATGACAAATGGCCTTTCCTCCAGCGTGACAACACGCAGGTGCTGGGCATCATCAGGTGGCTTTAGGAAAGGCCCGTAGCGCGACCAGGCAGGATACCGAAGCCTCAGCACGCCGTTTTCCCACCAGCCTACCTAGTGGAATAGACAAGAGGCGCATTGGAAGCAGCACGAATCACAAACAACCATTTTTTTTTTTTTTTTTTGCTTTTAAGATGTAACCTTTGTTGATTGTGATAAATCAGCACATCATCTTTGCTGTCCTCAACACAAAACACCAAAAACAATCAAACTACGCAGCCTCCGTTTCTAGATCTGCAGACAAAAGGAAGTGCTGTTGACAAAGGTGCCTGACATTTTTTCCAATAATCTTTTTGCCTTTTAAAATTAATGACAGAATCAGTTCATGTAGCCACTTTTGGATTCACTGTGTTTTCCAAGTAACACAACACTTCATCAGATTTTTTTATTGTCTCGTTGATGAATAGATACTGTAGCAAAGCATATTCACTTCCCCTAGAAACTCATTTTAAATGCCAATTATTGTAAAAGTGTAATTGGAGAAGAAAGGCCTTGTCACCATTCCAAGGATACTATAAATTTATAAGAATTTCCGATGCAACTAGCATTTTTTTTTTTTTTTTACTGCAATGCAGTTACAACACGTGAGCTACAACTGTTCATCAGCATCAGATACAGCGATGGCCTGAGAAAACTCTGAGACGGTTTCCTGCAGCTGTGAAGTGCGGTTTTGTTCCACTTCCATGCTTGTTTCACTGCACAGAAGTAGTGCCTTCTGAAAAGCAAATAAATATTTAAAATGCAGTATTTCCCAGAGATTTGCATCAATTCAAAGTTTTCAGCCAGACCTCCAAATCTCCTTCTACTTGGAGCCACACCTCCTTCTCATGTATTTAGAACTGATGGCAAAGCATTAAGATAAACACCTAACTCTTTCTGTAATCTCTTTAACTTACTAAATCAATTCTTGCAAATCCCTTGCTAAGTCAATTCTGAATGGCAAACAATGCTTGCTGGGACTCAGTGACTTTATTGTCTGTTTAACTGATCTGCACTTCTGCATTAGAGTACCTCTCAACTTGTTGTGCTAAATTTAAACCATTTATTATTACTCAGGGACCGCTGTGAGAGAATCACTGAGCAGTGGATTGCTTTGTCCCTGTGAAAGAGCTTTCCCTCTAATGAAGTTACAGCAAGCCCTGGTAAATCTGTTCCTTTGTCATGCTGATCAGGCTAACATTTGACTCCGTCAGGGCTGCCTTTCAGAAAAAAAGGACTTCAGGTCGTATATTTTTGATGACATGCCTTTGTTCACATGGGGAGTATTACTCAGGCATTCTGTACTAAAATTTCTGGCTATTCTTGTTGTGTCCTTGGGATCTGAGGGTTTAAGCATCTTTCCAAATCCCTCACAGAGCACCACGTGTGTCTTTAGATGTTCATTGTGTGAGGCAAGAAAGTTTGCTTGACTACCAACTAAAAGATTCCAAAAATGCAAAAACTCAAACAGTCTTGGATAAATTTTAGCCACCATTTTACAGACATGTTTTCAATTAATTCAAAACCGAAATGTCAATCATCTTTTGATCTACTTTAAAAGCATTCCCAGTGGTCTTTTACTTATGAATATGATGTTTCTAGGACAAAACTTCCTCAGAGCGGCAGTAGTTCATCAGAACTTTGCTTCTTGGTTGTGGGCGGGACTATTGGAGTAAACAAGCATCAGAATGGAGCAGAGCAGGAAGTTTCTGGCTTGCCATGATGGGATCTATGTCACACCTACAATGTTTTTCCAGCTACATTTTTTTCATCTGCTTCTGATTTACAATGATGGAAAGTAGGGATGTCTCAATCGGGTTTCTTTGGGCCTGATCCGATTCTATAACATTTGATTTCTGAGTATCCGCTGATACAGAGTTCTAACCTGATACTTTTGTAACACATTTGAAAAAGATGAAAATATTTAATAAGCAAATTCAACTTAAATTAAATTAAACGGAGCCCTTCTGTGAAGTACTATGAACAATATAGTGCAATTATCAACTAGTAAAAAATAGATAATTGTTGACTAGTAACAATAGGTGATTATTAGACATGTAATATAGTTTTGTGACTGTAGCTTTAGCATCTTGCAAACAACTGAACATTTTTTTTTGCCATTTTTAATTCATATCTCCATTAATTTCTCTCAAAATCATTATTGTACAATGAATATGATGAGTATTCATAGCTATTTATTAGTTTTGGTTGTGATTCTTTTTTTAACCTCTTAATACCTCCTGTCCACATGTGTATTGATTACCACAACAGTTAATTCTGGGAGCTCTGTCAAAGATCAATGAATAAAGACACGAGCTCAGGTCTGAAGGGGTTAAATCCCCCTTTCCCATGTGCCAGATGTCTCTGTCGGCAGCCCGGAGGGAGCCTTTCGCATTAAACAGAAACAAAAACCCTGATCATTTTTCTTTTGAAATGCCTTACTAGGTCGCCGTTTACTCAAACCAATATACACAACTGTTTATTAAAATATTTATTCATTCTGGAAGTCAGAATCTGCAAATATCTACCTAGCTTCACCGAAATGTTTTTGTGCACTTCCTGCTCCAACTAGTGCCATATTCAAAATGCTGTGATCCATCCATGATATGCAGACTTCTAGTAGAGTATTTATCTGGAATTATTAGTTTGAAATATTAATGGAAATAAAAGAAATATCTGATCCTGTTTGGGGTAAAGCATCCAATTCCATTTGAATCTGTAACTACGTGATCGGGCCCGATTTCCGTGAACGGATTGGGACATCCCTAATTTGAATGCAGAAATACTCATAAATCCAATTCTAAGCTTAAGTTTCTTCATATACGTCCTCCATCATGATAAAAATGCCACAAAAACATGTTAAAAACAGCAAAACCACAATTTTCATCAGAGCGGAACATTAAACAAATCATATCCAGAGAAAATGTAAAAAATATTCATAAAAAATGATCAAATAAATCAAAAACGGAAAACAAAAATGTAATCTTTTCAGTTTTTGTTTTAAACTGAGCTGTAAAACAACATTTTAGTTGATTTTCTGTTTACCAACTTTTTGGGGGATGTAGGGGTTTTTAATACTAGTAAAATCTACTCCCAACATCCCATTCTAATGCCATAAGTAGGCTTGTTATGATTCAATAAATCCTAGATTAGACAAGCATATTCATGATAAATAGCAAACTAATTGTTCTGTCGTCCTCACAGAAACCTTCTCTGGATGCCATTATGTGTAAAACTCAGGCTGCCTCTTTTAATTGCAGAAGAGTAATCAACACAAGTGTATTTATTTTGTGAAGAGAGACATAAAAAATGGTACGACAGATGTTGGCAGGGCTACACACTGCATGAGAAAAACACAAAAGTGTGCGTTAAAATAGTGTAGAAGAAACACTGCAGCTTTAGCAACAAGCAACCCCAACTGAACCCAATTTACAAGAGTAAATGAACACTTTGTGAATTTCTGTACGAAGCTGAAAAACTTTAGGGAAACACAGACGAGAGTAGCAAAACAGAACTGACACTGAAGATTATCTTAATAACAAGTGTTTTGCTAATGTTTGAGTGCAACCTCAGCAGCAGTTGCATTAGGAAGTTTTACATTCCAAAATTCAGCATTGCTGTAGTTAAGGTAACTGCTGATACACACAGAAAGTATCAAAAGCTGCAGTGTAGATTTTATTTCCCATGCAGGCTTTAATTCTTGCTTTGTTTAACTTAGTTCATTTTTCAAATTCAAATTCTGTAAAAGTTTTAAACATATTCATTTCGGTTGCAGCATGCTTAACGTGCATATTTATCCCTGCTTTAGATTAATTTTAAGATGTATCACCACAGCCAGTGGCTTGTGATAGCTAATGTAGCGTGGGAAGACAGTAAGCAGATATATGTCTTTATAAATGTGTTTTGCTAATGCCTAAGAGCAAAGGTACTGCTGTTGAAACTGCAGATGCAAAGTAATACCACAAGAATTGGAGTTATTCTTTTCAGAAACTATAGATGCAAAAGGAATCGATAGAACCTTTTCATAAATGCAGTACTTTCTCTGATCATGAACTCGTATTTGACCTCACTGGTAAAAGATTACATATAATATTATGCTCATTTATTCTACTCTTGAGCACCAGGCTGTAAATATTCATTTTTGTGTGGGATGCCAACAATAAATAACGAAGTCTGTCAGTGGAAAGGTTGAACTGATTAATGCATCTAAATTACCGGTGTGTGCAATTTATATCAGTGATCAGAGACTGAACAAAATAAAGTCACATATCAGAGAAAGTTACTTGTGGATGGACCGAGCTTTATGTGACAGTGACTGACTTCAGCTCAATCCAACTTGTCACTATGCAGACTTGAGTCAAAGTTACATTTTCATTTATCCAGATTTAGAAAAGCAGAATGAAGATACAACTGCTATATTTATTTTTTTTAAAAAGCTATTTGTCTGATGTAATCTGTCATTTCTGTCAGAGTTTTCGAATCTGTTGTTGGCAAATGCTGAAATTCTCTGATGTTCTTGTCCACCACTGACCTAAAAATAACTGTCAAGAATCACTTTAGAAGTATCACTGTTTTTTTTCCCCTCTCTGTATTTTTATATGCTTTCTGAATGTGCTAGATGCCTGGCATACTAAACTATTGAAAGGCATGCCAAAGCTGGAGAAGACCCAGTTTTTTTGACTCTGTTCTGTCTGAGAGTTGTCAAAGTACAACATATACATTGCACAAGTAACTCATGCAAGTTGCATTCCATTGCATTTGCATAAAAATAAAGACAGGCCATGCACACGCATCTTAAAAAAAAGACGCAAGGACTGTCAGAGCTTCGGCAGGCCAATAGAGTCGACTTTGGCAGCTTTGTGCAGCAGGCCCGTCAGTGAAACGCACGCACAGGCAGAGAGGTAGAGGCGGTGGCAACAATGACAATGTCTTGACTGCACTTCGATCGCAGCTCTGCAACAGACATTCAATCAAAACGCTCCAAGGGAAACAGATTGGAAAGAGACTGAGCTCACTGGAGAGCGCATAGCGCGATGTAAGACAAATATCCAGATAGGCACAAGCACACACTTCAGAATGGAAAAAAAAATAACAATGCAGACTTTAAACTGCTGGAATAATATGCAGCAGAGAGTGTTATGGCCTAGAGCAAGAGCTTGAAGACTAGAAGCAACTTTTAACTTCTTTAGAAAGTGGCTCTTAATAAATTAAAAAGCTGTTGTAATATCCTAGAACATCTCACTTTGGGCCCAAAAACGAAACAAGCTGCAGTGATGCTGGACAACCTTCACCACTTGTCTGCAGTGTGTCAGTAAGCCAAGCTGGGTGCTCCCAGGCTTTAAGTAATGGTGCAGTCCCTGTAAAGCAAACATTAAATATTCAGGGAAAGCCAACACTGTGAATGTGCATAATGGGCAGATGCAGGCATTTTATCTCCAGCACATATGTTTCTATGCAATGCGAGGAGCGTATGCTATGAGCATTCTGTATGCGCCCTCATATGTGTGCACATGTGTGGCTGCTTGCATGTTGCTCCGAGCGTGTGTGCTTCTGCGTGTGGGCGGGTTTCGTACCTTGGGTTTGCACAGAGTCGAAGGACCAGCGCAGGAGCCTCTAATTGAAAGGGATTTGAGGGATATGGCAGGAGTCAGCATGTTACGACACGCTGAGACTGGACTCTGGTGGGCTGTTAAAAGCAGCAGGAGGCTGAGAACCGCCAATGTGTGTGTGTGTGTTTGCATCAGTGTGGGTGCTTTGGAATTTGTGCCATGGAATCTGAGAGGGTTGTATTTTTTTTTTTTTTTTTTGCATGTGCAAATTGAGGAGCTGGTGTGTAGCTCAGAAAATGAGCATCGCTTTCTTCTCTGACACTGACAAGTGTGAAATCCCTCCGTATGAAAGGGGAATATTTCCAACAGGTGACAAGGCCTGGGATTCAGGAACAAACCACAGTTTTAAGGAATCTGCATGACGTTCCAGTGTTACAGTTGTAAGGTATAGTGTTATGCAGACTAAACACTTAGGAGACAAGGAAACCCAATTGTTTGACAGTGTTGACACCCAGGATTCCGTAGTGTTACTCAAATCTGCATCGCATTTCACGCCAAGGATTTGCAAATATGGGCAGAAAGTGTCAAACGACAGCTGTGATTACAACAGTGAAATGAGGATCCTGCCACAAACACACGTATATGTGTGCATACACACCACTATAGTGTTACAAAAGAATAGGTCAACATATCCAAATATATGAATATTTTTTTCAAAATCTCTTATATAACATAAAGTTTAATGCAGTTTTTTGTGCACCTTCAGTATAAGAGTAAAAACAGAATCTATATTCACTTTGAACTTCCTTTTCTCTGTACCGAGCAGACAAACAGCAAGTAAACACTGCAGCCAAATGCTACTTTATTACAGTTTTTACTGCTACAACATCCAAACAAGTCCAAAGCACTGAACAGAATTTAGCTACAAGCTAATGCAAAGTGCTGGTAAATCGTTTCAAGTGTTTTTTTTTAATCCTAGTCTTGTTTTACAGTCGTTTAATGCATCATCTCTGCAATGAAACACTCTCCAATTAAACACTAAAAGGTCATTTCATGCTAAAGAAGCAGACTTGTCCGATATGCGCGGCTGAGTCTGCTAAACCTTCGCATAAGCTTCACAAACAAACGCTGAGGGTTTTGGATTAACATGTTTTACTGTGCATTTACTCAAGGAAAATGTAACTTTTCTTCAAAACTATTGATCCATTATAATTTGTTTTAAGCTTTCACTTCTCATTGTGCTGGTTTGTTTGTCCATCTATAACAAAATCTTACAAAACCCTTGAGAGTCCTTTTTTTCTCCAAAGCAAAAACAAATAAAAGAAGTAGATTTAGAATGTTGGACAATTGGGATGCAACATTTCTTTAACAGCATCTAATACAAATGTCTTTGGATTGATTATTTTACTTAAACTAGGTGAACACTTGTCCAAAGGAGCAATAAAGAATGAACCAAACAACACGGGCAAACTGTCAGCAGCTTCTCTTCTATGCCTTTGGGCACAAACAGTAATGATGAACTTTATATGAACAATAACCCTTTTGATCTGTCTGTCTAAATGTCAGATTTACGCTCTTTCAATGCAAAACTCTTTACTCTTCCAGCATCAAGTAAGGATGACCGTAACCCCAAGCAAATTTGTGGTTCTTTTTTCTTCCTAAGCCGAGTTCACACCGGAAGCAGAAGTGCTCCGAAGCGGTGGGCGGGGGGAGTGCACGCGGTATCCGCTTAACCTCCAGGTCACACTGGACACATATTTTTCTGTGAAGGCCTGCAAGCTCTGTGGTTATTTAGAGCTTTTTTTGCCATCTCTCTCGTTGATTGTGTCTTTAAACACCCAAAACCACCCCGCTCCTTACGCCTGGTTCACTTCGCACGCAGGAGCCGAACGGAGGCCGCTTCCATTCGGCATCCTTGTTAACCTATGGTGTAGTTCACACGTGACGCGAAGCGCCGCGGTCCTCTACGGCCGGCTGGCACAGTGCAGCGATCATTTCGGGGTCTGGTCTATTTTTTGCAAAAGCTGAGAGCGATCTGCATCAATCCTGGCAGGAAGTTAGGGCAAGACACATGAAAAAATCAGATCGATTTTCAAAATATAATCAATTTTTCACAATAAAATACAGCTACTGACAAATGCGATCCTATTTTTGAATCTAAACAGACTGTAGAGATGAAAATACAGTATTTTTTCCTTTTTTGCGAGGGCTACAGACCAGAGACCTACGGGTATTTGCAGAATCCATGAATACAGGTAACTTTCCTCTCTGTCTCAACCCCCCCCTAAAGCTGCTTCTAATTCAGCTGATCCCATTTCTCCATGCAGGCTCACTGTTAGTGTGCGCATCACTCGCAGCTCTTGTAAAAAATAGACACACACCGAAACGATCTCCGGGAAGGACTGCGGCAGTTCACGTCTGGTGTGAACTACACCTTAGGCTAACAAGAGCGGCAAATGGAAGCGACCTCCGTTCCACGCCACTTCGCTGCACTTCCACACCCGGTGTGAACCAGGCGTTAGAAGGACAAGTGCCGTGCATTTTACTCTATAACTGCTAGATTACATTTTAGGAAATTACATCATATCCTTACATCTTCCCATCCACGTCCAGGTGTCCAGGAGATGACATCCAAGAAGGGGTTAGACAGGTAGCCTTCCACGTTGAAAGAGTAGTCTCGACCACCAAGTGTGATGTTGCTAAAATATCTGCATCGTCGATGGACAGAAATGAAGACAGACAGAATAAGATGCAAAATACAAGGACTGGATGAATAATAGAAACAAGAAGGACAAAAATCTATATATTTTTTCCTTGATGCAGTAAGACCTTTGCCCCATTCTGTTTCAGCTTGAAACCAAATCACAGCAGCTCTGTGGTGTCATTCTGTTAATCAAATCCTCAGATAAATGATCCGGCACACACACACTGTCAAAATCTTTCGAACTAAACAACTGCTGCTCTCTCTGCAGCGTGATTATCACAGGGAATAAGCCTTAATATTGTTTCAGTATCCAAGAAAAAAAATCTAGGGGCTTTCTTTGGGTAGTTGCTTGAGAGTAATCTGTTGAAAGAACAGCTGCTTGCAGTTGCGGGCACTGAACAGCAGGTAGCAGCGCAAAAAAAAGGAAAAAGATTCATGAAAACATCTTTCACCTCTGTTCCTGGACGTAGTTTACAAACACAGACAGAGGAATCCATTAATCACCTCATGATAATTGCCACACTGATCGTGCACAGCATCCGTTACAAAAATTACAGTAAATAAGCTAATTAATTACATGTTTGGCTCATTTTCAGTGACTGTAATATCACAAATATAGCTGGAATAAGAATTAATAATGTTAAAAATGAGGCATGATGATAACCAGACTCAATTGTGCTACCTGTTAGAGCGTGCTGCTGTGTGTTTGTACAGACTATGAGGAATATATTAAAACCAGCTCATTAATATACATGAGACATGGTCTGCTTGCCACAGATGCTGGGGTAATTTTGCCAACTCTCAACTGCACGCACCAACAACATCTATTTTGCGTGGCCGATAGCCAGCTCCAAATTCAGATATCCCCTGTGTGCCTTCTCCATGACACCAACTCCACCACTAAATCTTCCGACTAATTCTAGCCAGGAACCAAATCCCCTTTCATAGAGTACACCTTATGCAGTCTATTTTTGTCTTCTCCTATTTAACAAATTTTGTCTACAGCCTCCCAGCTAACTTGTACTTAAACCTAATAACATTCTTCCTCCCCTCCTTAGTTCCTCTTGTAGAACACTTTCTCTGTTCTTTTATCTCCCTCTCACCTCATCCTGCCCCGCAGCCTTTGGGTCTGATTGGCATCCGTCATGCAGTTGGTGACAAAGTTTGGCCCTCCCGTGGTTCCGTACTCCTTCCGCATGGCGACTGCCCCGTGAGTCAGCACAGACACACCTCGGGCGATCCTTCGGCGAGGTTCATCCCTCCAGCCCTGGGGCCGGACGGCAAATAAAGCCCGGGGCAAGTTCTCCGTGCCCAAACCTGAGAGAGCTGGCCCCACCGCAAACCACATGTGAGAGGCTCCCGCCTGACCCGCCGCCCAGGCGGCTTTGAAAACCAGCTCGGCTTCTTCCTGGGAGCAGTACAGCAGGCGCACCTGGAGGCCAGCAGGAAGGCAGGGAGGGAACATGGACAGGGGGAGACACACACACACACACACACACATACACACTAGTGAGATAAAGAGGGGAAAGGGGAGATGTGGAGAGAGACAGAGAGTAGGAGAAGTAAGGGGGGGACAGATAGTGCAGGAGAAGAGGCGCGTTTGAGAGGGAGAGGAGACGGATGGATGGAAAAGGCCATATCTGCAAATAACAAGGATGCTGGGAGATGCAGGAGAAGAGATAGTTGTAAAGTGATGTGATAAGGCTCATGGAAGTTGGGTGTATGATTCTAAGTAAGAACCACACATAGAGGATAGAGAGAAGTCTGTGAGGCAGCGTAGGGTGTGTGCTAACCTGAAGCTACAGGAGGCAATGGAGGTCAGTGCTTAATGAGCTCGGGCCTGATGAAACAAGTTACTGTAATGAATAATGAAAACAGGCCAAAAACAGCAGAGAGGGGAATGAAACAAGCACAGAACTAGAGAGGGAAGGGACGATGGGAGAAAAAAAAAACAAAATGGGAAGAGGGTGAGGACCAAGCAGGTCTGAAGGAAAATAAGGGACAAGAGGTTAAACTCTGACATGAGCTTTAAAGGCAGGGTGATGCAGAAACCTGGAGACAACAGGAAACAAGAGGGGCACGATGAGCAGATAGCAGGGAAGTAGTCAGAAAAGGGAATAGCAATCTGAAAAGGGGAGTGGGGGGAAGTGGGGGAAAAAAAAGCAAAAGATGGCATATTTTTGTGAAATCAGAGCCTATTGAGATTCAAGATATTTTTGAAAGAGGTGGGGAAATGGTTGCTTACAAAGAGGGGAATTATTAGAGAGGTAGGGTGAGAGACACCGAATGAGCTTTTTGCTGCAAATGCTGAGGTAAGAAGGGATGTGGGGAGGGGATGGTTTATTTAGAATTGACCAGAGGAGGTTTTAAGGGATTAGAGGGAAAATAGATGGAGCTGAGGAGGAGGAGGAGGGCGGAAAAGGACAGTTAAGTCTAAATATTAATAAAATGTCTAAAAAGAAGCGTTTAGAGAGAAAGAAATACATTGAAACCGATGCCAACAGGTTAGGGGGAGTTTAAGGACAAACAAGAAAGTGCTTGGTGCAACAGTCAGACTGAAAACACAGTCTGAAAATTGTGCGTCACTGAAATTTTGAACTGTAATGGCTTGGCAAAACAATCCTACTTGCGTGCCAATAAACCTCCAATGAATTAGGCAGCGGCAGAGAGTAACAAAGTGGGAGGAGAAAGAGGATGACAGACATAACGGAGAGAAGGGGCACAGAGACAGTTATAGCTTTAAGCAAACATACACAGATTCTGAAAGGTAGGGAATGAAGAAAGAGAGGAATACACATTGCAGAGGGAAAAAAGAAGAAGAAATACTGACAAGGCAAATGCTGCAAGAGAAATGGAACAAGAGATAGACAATGAAAGTTGAGCAGTAATCGAGCTAGAAATCACTATCAGGTCGTCTACGTTTATAAGACATTCCCAACAATGCAACACACAAACAGAGGGCACGGGACGCCAACACACACAAGTGTTTACAAAGTGATTACAAGGATTTATTGGCCGAAAAAAAGGAGGGCTGTTGTGAAAAGCAGGCAGCTCCTTGTAAGGGCTACTCACTGCAGGCAGTATGTTATATTAACAATGACACAAGCAGAGGGGAGGCTGAGGAATGCAACACACAGACACACACAAGCACAGCTGATGAGACCATGCTGGGACATTAGCGATGACATTGAGACCCAGACTAAACTGAGCCAACAGAGAGCAGGGCTTGTGGACGGGCAGACATGCGGAGTGCGCAGAGCGGTCGAATGGACTGCAGGAATGAGAGACAGCCAAACAGAGATGGAGGTGCAAAGCAAAGCAGCAGAGGAGACTGAGCTTGTCTCTAGGCAGAGAGGGGAGGTGGAGGGAGGAAGAGTGGATGGAGGTAGTAGGTAAAAACGAATGCAGAGATGAGAAATTGAACGGGAAGATCAGAAGGGTGAAGGTTGATCAAGAAAAATGATGATAAATGGAGTCGCGCGGAGGAAATGGCAGAAGGGAACAAAAGTATGAAAGGTGAGGGGAAGGAGAGAACAGGCAACCATACTTTAAAAAGAAACACAAGCCAAAACCACGATTCTCTCTGGACAAAAGTGAAAAATTAATGTCAATTTGAAAAATTACGATTCAAGCAATCCTCTTTGAGAAGACTACAAACACGATCTGTGTATTTTTGTCTGATTGAAATGAGTCAGATGTAGGAGTGTAACGATTCATTTTAACGATTCAATTCATATCATAACTTGTGATTGACGATAATTCATAGTCAATATTGATTTATTTTGAACAATCGGATTTACTGGCCTCAAGTCGATCCAGGACGTCTTTGGCTTAAAAATGTAACCAGTGTGACACAGAGATATATATCAGGTACTCAACAGTGAAGTTTTCCCTAATCAAGTTTAAACTAATCCATTCACATTTTAGGTTCATCAAGTTCAGCTCACTGCTGTTTTTCCACATCACAATGATGTAAATGGACATTTTACTATACTTTATGTGTCACAAACTGACAGACAGCTGGTTCCACTTTCAGGAAGTTTATTAGTTCAGACAGGGACTGAGCACAGCTAAAAGTCCTCAAAGCTAAATCAGAGTCAGAAAGGCACGAGGTAAGTCACGAGCATGGGATCATCCAAGAAGAGACTAGAGAGGTCAGAGTCCAGGCGAGGGTCAGGGCAGGCGGCAGGCAAATGGAGAATAAGCAGGATCAAAAACAGAACATTAGGTCCAGCTAGAAATGCTCGGTAATGCAGACAGGGTGGCACAAACAATACTTCGCACTGAGTCAGTCTCTGTGCAGTGCTTAAGTGTCCTTGGCAATGAGAGTCAGCTGAGGGAGTCTGCACTGAGGTTGCTGGGAGATGTAGTGTCCAGGCCTGGCCTATAGGGTGCATTGTGCCCTAGGCAAAAAACGAATTTGGCACCTTCTATAGGATCTTAAATTCAGACGTGCTAGCTGGATCTCAAACCGGGTCACTCTACATATGGAAGCCAACGCACTAACTGACTGTGCCACTGATCAACCAATATCCAAGAGGAAAGTAGGGGGATTTTAACTGTTAAAGGTGTTAGAAAAAAAACACTAGATCATTAGTTAAATTCGTTCTTTCAACCAAAATGCAGGGTGGAGTGAATTTCCAAGCAATTTTATATAAGTAAAACCGACAACCTCTGCTTTGAGCCCATGTTTCCTCCTCTTCTTTTTTTCATCCTTAAAGTTTTAAAGAATTACTAGCAGAAACAACACCACGCACCTCTTTCTTCCCGCCAACCCAGCTTAGACAGCAGCAACACAGCAAAGTTATCGATTACATCAAACTCTCGAGGTATTCCATTTACAGTTTTTAATTATTACTTTTTATTTCTTTTTATGAATTGAGTGATGTGTCAAACTGTTTGACCCAAAAAAAAAGAAAAAAAAAAGAATATATATGATCATCTCCAGCAGATGGTGCCCTAGGCAGCCACCTAGGTCACCTATGCCCAGTGCCGGCCCTGCGGTGACCAGAGAGAGACAGAGCTCTGACTCCAGACTCCATTTTTTGCTGCATCACACGTGTGTTATCCAATGTGATGGTCATTTTTACATTATAGTAAAATAAAAGTTACCCTGCCTCAATTGAAATGGTATTTTCCAAGATGGACACAGTTGTTTTTTTTTTCTATTTTAAAATTAATTTATAATGGTGTAAATTGACTGGATTAAGAATTTGCCTCAGACAGATCAATCCGGTTGGAATATTTAAGTTGGTTAATCGTTACACCCCTAGTCCGAAGCTTTTAAATACATTTAAAGGATCTGTTTTTGGTATTGTGCTTTGACCACATTTTTTTCG
This sequence comes from Oryzias melastigma, assembly GCF_002922805.2. Lineage (NCBI taxonomy): Eukaryota > Metazoa > Chordata > Actinopteri > Beloniformes > Adrianichthyidae > Oryzias > Oryzias melastigma. Next base: position 6,835,085 of record NC_050527.1, read on the forward strand.
CCAAGCTCCACTTATCTTTTTGATAAAGAAAAGCCAACTGTAATGAATAATAAATTATCAGGCAAGAGCTGTGATACAACACTGTTACATCATAGACCTCATCACTAAAGCGTTTCAATAACAATCGTGCTTTGATGTGGAAGTCTTTTGACACAAATGACCTGATGTAAACACGGCGAAGCAGACGGAGTCGTGGTTTTTGGTGCATCGGTGAAATCTCAAAGCAGAGAGGGATAGAAGAACAGAGGGGATAGAGGAGAGAGGGGAGAGAGATGGAGGGAGAGAGGGAGTGACAAAGAAGGAAGGAAAAAGCTGGGAAGCCACCTGTCAGAAAGAGGGGGCCCCCAGTGGTAGTTGCAGCACTTCCTCCCCTTTCCTCCCTCTCTCCCCCCTCCCTCCCCCCTGTCTCACCTGCGCCTCGTTCTCCTTCAGCAGCCTGCGCGTGCGTGCCCCCCCAGGGTCGTCAGTCACGTTCAGGATCACCACGCTCTTCTTCTCCCAGCCAATGAAGGAGCCGTCAGTCAGCCCTTCTACCACAGACAGGAAGTCCTGGTAGCCATGGTGACGAGTGGACACCACGGAGAAAGCAGTCCAATCGTACTCCTCCAACACCTCAAAGATGACCTCCAGCTGTAGAGCAGTGGAGGAGCTGAACTGGAGAAAGATGGAACCTGATTCCTGATTGAAAGAAAAAAAACAAAAACAGAACTCCAGTTATGGTGAAACACTTAACTGAAAGTGAATCTTCTGTGTCACGATGCTACAATCTATTTGTGTCAACTTCACTTAAAAGAGCTGCAATGCTCTCCATTCTCCTGCACAACACAGAGGCATCATGGGGGTTGAAGTTTGGGTGGAGCAGCAGCATTTGTGCAGCCGAAGGGCTCGAACAGCCTGAAGTGACTGGAGTGACGTCTAGAAGGGAATATTTCTAAAAGTCTGATGGGAGGAAATGGAGATGAGGATCGCCTATTCTTCAAAAGAACTTTATTAAAGTGTTGCAATGCATTCCTTGGGATAGTTTTTACACTCAAAACTACATTTTGCTTTTGTTTCTGCATTTTCATGTTCGGTGATTAAAAATAAATGGTGCGCTGATTATCTCTGATACAAACAAGACCAAAACTATCCTTCCTCAGATGTAAACAAACCCGTGTGAACTCACTGCCTCTCAGTCAGAACCATCAGAGGCGTTGCAGCAGCAGCGAGAGTCATTACTATTTACAGATCAAAGTATCTGCAGATCAGAAACATTTACTTTCCCCTCCATCCTAGACCCATCCTCACACCTTTTCTTCAGACTGAGGATGTACCACACTGTACTCAGCTTTGTCGGCAATTAAAAGCTGATTTTTCCTGCAGCTTTCTTCACAACCTGACATTAAGACGGGTCGCGGACCTGATTAAATTTGCTCCACTTGCTGGAGCTCACCTTTTTAGCTACACCGCTGCATTTTCAGTAGATTTCCCTCAGATAAACTTACTCAATGACAAACATTTGCAAACCCCTCCTCTCCAGTCACCCGTCTTCCTACCTGTGGCATCCTCCCCAGGCCTGCTCCTCCTCCTACAGCCACTATGGGCAATCCTGTCTGTGCAGAGACAAACTCCAGCATGGGGGCCAGAGGACCCCAGGCAGTGCGAGGAGGTCTCTCCTCTTCATAAACCAGACCCTGCAGGGGCCGCGCCGCCAGAAGCTCACACAGTTGGGACAGCACTGTCTTAGGACTGCTGTCATTCACCTGAGAGATGAAGAGTTAGATGAAGGAGGAAAAAAAACAAAAAAGATAAGTTATGCCGACCGTCTGGGACTGGGTGTGTTGAAACTCACAACAGCCTTTCAGCTTGGTGAGAGCAAATGATGGATTGGTGTTTTCCTCCTTCAAGTGAGACTGAAATAGAACATTGTGTCTAACCTGCAGCCAGATGACGTTAGCAGAGCCCCATTGGGTGACCACGCTCTCCCCCAGGGAGCCATAAACCCGGCCGAAGCCGGGGTACAGCACCCTCCCCCCGGGCCCCGCTACCGCCGCCTCTGCCTGCACTGTGGCACCGGCGTGGATCACAGCAATGTTGAAGTTCATCATGGTCCCCGCATCACGCTCCCGCGGGCTCGGCCGGAGCAGGAGGTGGGGGGACGCGTCCACCAGACCTGCCCACTCTGCCAGGACCAATAGGAGAGAGAGAGTAGGTATGGCGACCATGGCAACCTGCCGAGGGGAAGGGGGGGCAGATATATATCTCACTAAGAGAGGGTGCCTGAAAGAAAAAGACACAGCAGGGAGAAGAGAAAAAAGGTGAATAGAAGGGAGAAGTCAAGATTAGGTTAAACTCCTCATTTTAATCATGTTCACTGAGAAAGGTATCAGATCAGGGAAGAAGAAAAAGTAGAGAAGTGAAGGTATATGCAGGTTGAAAGACAGAGAGTAAAGGAGCAGACAGCTTTAGGAGGAAAGTACTGATTAGAGATTGCACGCAGGCAAGACTGCATAACCAATTCTGAAACCAATCATGAGGTAATAAAAGTTAGCTCAAAGAGGGGAAAAAATAAAAGGTGCGAGGAAGGAGGGATGCAGAGCGGAAAAAACAATGGAAGGACAGGAAGAAAACAAGACAAGGAGGAAGATAAAATGCATGCTTCCTTTTTCGGCTGCAGGCGGAGAAAGGAGGAATGTGAGGAAACCCAGGATTTTAAGAGATTTAACAGACGGGAGGAGGTGGTATGTGTTGCACAAATGAGTACAATTAAGATGAGACTCTGTCATGCATCTGAACGGCCGCTCACACACACGACGTATGTGCAAAACGACGCAGGGAGAGCTGCTTAACGCCTGAGATATGAGGGTCAGTGTGGTCCGCACAAACACACAATCACAAAGACAGATAATGACTTCCTGGGAGATAGCAGGGTTAATGTGGGAGCCGCACACACCAACACAAACATAGCACATCATTATCAATTTGCTTCTGCTGCCAACTGGCCCCCATCTCCTTTCTCCACCTCCTTTTTCCCCTGTCTTCCCACATTCCCCATGTCTTCTCCCAATTTTCTTGGCTTCAGGTAACAAACACAATTGCATAGATTAACAGCCCCCCGCTGACATCATGTTCCCTAGAAAGACCCCCCCCCCTCTCTTATTTGCTCTATATGTTTTTTACTCCATCTTCATCCTGTCTTTCTTCACACTCTGCTAATTCTTTGACCCTGATCAGTCTTTGGAATAAAAAAGAGTGGGAATGTAGTTAAAAAAAAGGGGAAAAAAATTATGAGCCATCGAGGGAATGGAAATGAAAAGGTCTGTAGGTACAGGGTGTGTGTACGTTTGGATGGACTGACTTGGTGAAGAAACGGAGCAGAAAAGAAGAAAGGTACAGAGAAAAAGAGGTATAAAATATGATGGGGGAGCCGTGGGAACAAGAATATTGATTACTAGGATGTGTATGCGTGTTTGGCTTTAGCAAATATAGCTCCAAACCTCCTGTTTTGAGTGACAGGGCTATATGTCTGTGTGTATGGGTGCGTGCACACGTGAGGCCTGACAGAAAAAGGAGAGCCGGCAGGAAAAGGAGATGGAGGTGTGAAAAGATTGTTAGAGCCAGACTTGTTAGCAGGAGACGGGAAAAAGGCGAATGTAATAATGACGAGGGGAGAAAGAATAACAGGACTTTGTTGTTTTCCCTTTTTTATTTTATTCTTTTTTTTTTTTGGTGCTATGATGTTGCAGAAAAGGATGGAAAGGACAGACGGAGAAAATGAGCCAGCCAGAAATGAAACTGCAGGAATATGGTACATCATATCATTTGGTGGCGGTGTGTTCTACGGCGCCGAGCTCTGAGTCATTAACTTTTGCGGCTGTCACACTTCTTCACTCTCATGAGGTGTTCACGTTCGACCAGCGTGCGCTACTCCACCACACTCGTGTGTGCCGGCAGCGCGAACAGCGTATCACTAGATACAGTACACACCCTCCCTGCAGTGTCTGCTGCGTGCTCATCAAACGGGCTTTCACTGATGTGCAGCACAAGAAAACTATAATACAATCCTCATCCAAATATATCATACTATACAGTTCATTATAAACTCTGCAAGCTGAATCATAAAAACCATGAGAGGCACTTACACACACCAGAAAGCAGAGAGTGGGAGGGAAAGATTAATGCTTTATTTGATTTGCGAGCGTAAATTAATTCTTTGTTAAAATGCAAATGTTCACATTTTAGTGTATTTTTCCCCTGGCTTTAAAAAGACGACCCTCTCCAGTCTTTAAAGCCTTTTTCTTGTTCTGTGGTGTTTGCTGTAAATGCGGTGGATGTGGCAAAGGGCTGCAATCAGGGCAAGTTCTGATTTGAGATCGATAAACCCAAAAGGTGCATGGATTTCTCCGAGCAGGATTTGAGGTGAGGAATCACTTATTGATGTACATGTGGTACTTTTAATGCAACAGATGAGTCACAAGAGGAGAGAACAGGGAATATAACAGTTTTAATTGTATAGCTTAAAAAAAATCAGAAAAACTTTTGATTTTCTTACATTTAAACCAGGGGTGTCAAACATTCGGCCCACGGGCTGTATCCAGCCCGCCAGATGGTTTAATCCGGCCCAGTCATGAAGAGAAAAAATATATAAGGATGTTGAGAGAAAAAAAAAGTTTCTAACCCATTCCTGTGGTGAGTTATGGCTCTTCAAAAAAAATGACCACAATGAGCAATTCCACCACTAGGGGGAGCAAAGAAAACGCAAGTCCGGCATAACAAGAGATCAAGAAATAATTAAAATAAACAATGTGATAATAAGTGATTGGGCTACTAGCCTAATAGCTCTATTTCAGGTTCTGGAGAAGAGAAGATGGGATCTTCCCATTGATTGCAGTCAAATGAGCCGCCGTTTGCATTTCTGTGGTCAAATCAGCCGTCACTGGATTTTCTGTGTGAGTTTCATATGATATTTATTGTAGCAGGACTGAGAACGCTGGAAAATCTCCACCAGACTCCACGGAGCTTCTTGATGTGACCACGGAAATGTGAACGGCGGCTCATTTGACTGCAGTTGTAAAGGATTGTAGAGCATTTTGATGTTAGCTTTCATTATTTTACCAAGAACTCTGCTCTGAGAAACTAATGGATTGAATGTATTGATCACAGCAACGTCAATAAACATTATTTAGCATAATTAGCTAAAAGAGTCTTTGGTGAACTGAAGGAGAAAGAATCAGGATTTTGGAGGAAGTTCAGTCCATGAAGATCTTCACTTCCTCGTCCGAGCTGACAGCCAGCTCAAAACGATACGGCTGGACATTACTGATATTGATTGACATTTTTATGTAGCAGCGGTGAAGATCTACGCTAGCGAGACACAGAGCTATCAGTCATTTTGGTTAAAAACTTCATAATTAAAACACTGCTAGGAACATTTTTTTTAAAGTTATAAAAACCTTTTCATAGGGAACTTTAAACCATTACAGTGTCAAATACTCCATGTCAATCCGTCAGTGGCTACAATAAGCATCTTACTGCATGCAGAGCATTTCTTTTTCTTCTGGGTTTGTTTGGTTTGTCTTTGCTGAAGACACTTGCAGTACCAACAAACCAGCACAAATTCTAGGGACTATTGGCAACAAACGAAAATCATTTCAAGAATATCTCCGGACTACTTGAGAGCGGCAACAATCGTAGCCTGACAGAGACGGCTAATCAAGGCGACGAGAGAACTGGTCACACGCGCGAGCCGGTCTCCTATCTTCTAAAAATTGCCAGCGAGTACTTGACAATCATCGAGCATCTTATCATATCTGATTTACTCTGCATAATGTGCTTACTGTGATTACTAATGATTAGATGAATGAGGGATGTATGTGCAATTCATGAAGAACCCTTCTGCCGGAGACACATCAAAAACAGGCTCTTCTTTTCGTGAAGCACTTGGAGGTACACGTCTCAGCCAAGCATAATAAATAAATAAGGTGTAACACTGGAGTATTTTGTTAGGCTGCTTTCAGCTTCTGGCTGATCTGGACAAACTGGATGTACAGATTTTGGTACATCTGCTGTCTTGCATTTCACAGATTTCCACAGATCATTTTTGGAGAAAACTCAGTGTCTGCATGACCTCTGCTACAAAGTTTATCACGTTTTATTGGAAAAGCCAATCCAACTCCATCTTTGTTGCAGCTGGTGAAACACCGTGATCCATGTCTGCTCTGACCGCCAATATTGACTCCCAACCACATCTCACATCAAGGCACTCGTCCATTTATGGCACTGATTTATTACACCTTCATAGCATTTCCTATCATTTAGGACTATTGTGCAGCAGTGATGATGTGAGAGCTTCAAAAAGTCCTCTCCAGCACATCCCAAAGAATCCCAGTGGGGTTAAGGTCTGGACTCTGTGGAGGCCAATCCATGCGTGACAATGTGTGAAAATGATACAGGCTGAACCACTCTTTCATTATTTGAGCCCCATGAATCCTGCCTTTGTCACCTTGGAATATGCCTGTGCGATCCATGAAAAAAAAAAGGTCCTCATAAAAAAACCTGCTCACACATTTTAGCTTCATGACCTGATATACTTGAACAAACACAGACTCACACTACAGCGTTTGGCTTAACTGGTCTACTCATTTATCGTAATGTACTATTCAGTCTTAACAGAATAAACCTAGACTTGTTTAGTTTTTGAATCCCACAATATTTTTTGGTTCACCAATCTATGCTCGCTGTAAACTTAAAGATTTGTTTTCTTTTTTAGTATAGTTGCATTTGCATGTTAAAAATTTGTTTTTTCCAAAACTCCTTTTTCCATTTTTTACTCTTTTTTTTTTCAAAACTATTCTTCTCACTGTCCATGATAATGTCCCTCATTTTCCTGGTTCCTTCAGTGAGTTAGTTCTATTTATGCAATGACGTCCTTCCTAATGTTAAACTGGTCTTATGTCACATTATTAAAGATATTCAGTCCCATCTGATCCCACAGAGCCCCCAAAACGACTGAGTACTTCTTCTGACGCCTCCTTTATGTGATTTAGACTGAAATAAATATATGTTAACAGTGAGACTAAACAAATTTGACTTCGAATATTTCTCAATGCTTCAAGAAATACTTTTGCTCTTATGCTATGGAATGAGTAAAATTTATGAATAAAGCTTGAAATAAGAGTTGAAAAAAGAAAAATAATTGGAATAATTGGGAGAAAGTTGAAAACAGACTTTCATGCAGCATTTGAAACCATTCCTCAAAATGTATAGTTCTGTTTGCCTTTACTGCCCATACTTTTATGTAGAATCCAACATTATGCTAACTTATAGAAGTTTAGGGTGATTTTAAACACAATGTCACAACAGTGAGATAGATTAAAGGTAAACTGGTAAGTGAGAGAAGAACTATCTTTTTTTTGTATCTTTTTTTATACATGTATTTTGCTATTATTTGAAAAAAAAGACATGCAAGCATTTTGATTATTAAACTTTTTTTTTTTTTTCGTAAGATACAAAACAAGCATTTAAACTAATAAACCCGGCCACTTCTGAGCAAAGGCAGGATACACCCTGGACAGGTCACCAGTCTGTCGCAATCAGACAATCACACGTTCTCCCACTTAAAACAATTAGAATAATTTAATGTTCATCATAGTGCAAGAGACATAATGTAAATAAAAATCTAGGAAACCCCATTGTATGATATTGTATGTATTTTTAAGAAGTTTGTTTGGTTTAGTACTTACAGGTGTTATGTCTCTGGCAGACCTGTTACTATTTTTTTTATATAGCACTTCTATCCTCCATTCATTACTTGCATTAATGTCTCCTGTTTGAGCCTGTTATCTGTATAAAATACACCTGTCCATACCTGTAAGCAGACAGGCTACAACCTCTCCACCATGACCAAAGAGCTGTCGAAGGACACCAGGGATAACATTGTTCACCTGATCAAGTCTAGAATCTACTATAAACAAGCATTTTGAACAGATGAGATCAATTATTATGAAATAGAATAAATACAAGATCAGTGACAAACTCCCTCTACCTGTGACTTTGTGGAAGATCTCACCTTGAGAGGTACAAACTTTCTTGAAAGCAGTAAGGAAACAACCCATAACTACACCGGGGGAAGTGGTCAACATTCTGATGAAATCTGAGATTTACAGTAAAAAAAAAAATTATAAATGATTTAAATCCTGCAGAGCTCCAAAGGTTCACCTGCAGTAGCCAGAACATGTCCAGGCTTGTCTAAAGTTTGCCAGAGACCACCTGGAAAATGGCACCACCAGGGTGAGCAAATGTACAGGAAACCTTTGACCTCTGTCATGGCCAACCAGGTTTACATTACAAACTACTGAAGTCAACTTTTGTTACTTATTTTCTGCACCATTCTAGAAAGAAATTCTTCAAAAATCATACAATGTGATTTCCTAGATTCTTTTTTTACATTCTGTCTCTCACAGTTGAAGTGTATCTATGATGAACATTACAGAACAAACTCATCTTTCAGCTGGACTGACAAATACGTTTTTGTCCCACTGTATCCTCTGCTATTGAACCAGAATGTTTCATTTACTGTCCAAAAACCTAGAAAGGCCTTTTCAAAGACCTGGCTGAATACGGGTGATACAATTGTTGGTGTTCAGCGTTCAACATATCCCATCAGGGGTCGCCACAGAAAATCAGTTTTTATTAATCCACACACTTGGCTTGGCAGAGTGTTTTACGCCGGATGCCCTTCCTGACACACAGAACCCTATATTTTATCCGGGCTGGGGACCGGCACAGGGAGACCCAGACTCTGGCCCCCCAGTGGCTACATGGTCGTTAAAGGGTCTAGGGGCCCAGACTGGAGTAAGCCCTGGAAAACAACCCTACACCAGCAGCCCTGCATGCAGCCAACTGAGCCACACAGCTGCTAAGCATGGATGGTACAAGTCTGGTATTTGTCTCTCACTAACAAATTTATTGTTTTTTTCGGTTTATTTTATTTCTCAAAGCATTGGTTCTGTATTTTCAACGTGTATGGAACAGCTTGGCATCTGATTAAGAGTGACAAATGTTTCTTTTTTCTCCAGATGTGTTCTTTACAGATCAGTGGCAGCAAAAAAAGAATGCAAATAGGGCCGTACATCATGAGGAAATGAATGTTTGGTGGAGAATGTGGGATGGTCATCTTTAAGTATGAACATGCTTTACAAAAGCTTTGTGCACATAACAAAAGAGATCTGGGGATAAGACAAGAACACAAACAGAGCATGTGAGGATCAGAAACAAGCTTTCTTGCTGACAGACACTGTTGTAAATAAGGAAAACACAGAAATACTAACATGCTTGGTCTACGCATTCTGCAGCCGTATGATTGCAATAAGTTCCTTTTTATGATGAGAACTTCTGGAAGCTGTTTTACAAGTATATGTTCTCTAATGGCACGTATAACCCTTCACTAACTATTTATTTAAGCTTTTTTGCTCAGCAGGTTTACTGGTGACGACTTGGCTCTTCTAATCTAGATGTCCCGTTGACGTGCAGGATTCACAGTCATGTGGAAGGCTCCCATTTCTGTGAGCTTTAGTTTCACTTCAGATAAGTGAGGATACCGCATTTATGTGTCATTACGCTCATAGACTGAGGCCACATCCTGCAGCGTGTCCCCCTCTGATCCGGCTCTCTACTCTTATGTACAGAGCCCCAACTCTGTGATCCTTAAGCACAGTGTGCTTTTCCATTTGATCAGCTTTGTGTGTTGTGGTTAAAAACAAGCACAAAGTGGAATCGACCAAAGCGTGGACCACTGCAGCAAGAAGAACAGGCAGCATACTGAAAGAAAAACTGGTTTGCTGAGGCCTTAGTTCACAAACCGAACACTCAGAGTTGCTTTTTGTGCTCCAAACATACATTTTTCTGTCATAACAGAGGTGCAACAAAGCAAAACTGGAAGGAAGTGTGACTTATATTATTTATGGTATATTTCATCTGTTACATGTAGGATGTACTGGGCACAAACAGGCTATTTTTTACTCAAAAAAATCTCAAACAATGGTAGAAAAAGGTTACTAGTAACATAAAACATAGAAGGATCTGGATTGGTTTTTCAGAGCTGTCACACCACTAAACAAAAAGTAAGGACCGACATGTGAGATACCAACATATAAACATATAAATTTGCGTCTTTCCGTTCATTTTCAAGCGATCAATCAAACTCTACTTGACTTTAGTAAATAATCTCTACATTTAATAAATCAATTGAAATGAGTTTGAAAAATCTGTGAATGTTTTTGCCTTGTATTGTCCACAATTTATGCTTGAAATTAACAAGACCAATCAATCAATCAAAGTGGATGCACATATTTTAGACTTGACATATTAGATTTCTTTTTAATATTTTCCAACCCTGACTTTTTTATACTCTTTTAAACATTCTGACCATCATAATTCCGATATGCGCACAATTACAACAGAGGAAATTCTAATTTTGTACAAAGCAAGCATGTTAACAAAAAATATATATAAAAACTTTTATTTTTCAGCGATACTTAAAAAAATGAACCCACAGACTTAGGATAAAACAGAAAATACAGAGAAGTGAGATGAGTGTGTGGGTTGCTGCTTTTTTTATTTGAATATTTAATGTTGCGCTGCTTTCCTTTTTTGGCTTTATTGCAGGAGATAACAATCACTTTTGCACACACCACTGACAACAAACCACTATAAATTTGCAGTAAATGACGCACAATTGAAGAGTAATACGACTCGATTAATTAGAATATTATCATTTAACTTTTAAGTTGCTGTAATGAGTTTTATTTAACAGTAATAGTTTAGATTTTTATCATTTTAAATGTTAATTCCTTCACAAAACACTTCTTTTTATTACCTTGTTTTGTACTTGTTGGTTAAAGACTAAACTATTAATCACTTTTGCTTCTAAAAGTGAGAAATCAGAGCCAGAACTTCTAAAATATTGCAAACTCTGTGGAGAAGAGAAAAAAAAGACTATTTTCACCAAGCTAAATGAGGCAGGATGTGCATCTGATGGAGCATCATTTGAGCTCTGCGGAGCGGGAAAACTCACACTGAAGAGGAGAAAAACTGTACTCTGCCAGACTGCATGTACAGCCCCTGTAGGTTTAGGAATGGAAACAGGAATTTGATAGTATGTGTGCACGTCTTTTGGTAGTGAATGCATGATTGGAAAAGGAATCGTGTCCGAAAATGCCCTTCATACACGCTAAGGGGCATATATTGTGTCAAAGATTCAATTTAAAGAAATACTTAGTTTTTTGTTGTTTTTACTTCTACTGCTAAAATAATGTACATTAACATTAAACAATTTCACCACAGGAAGGTTATAAACACAAAGTGGTAGATAATTAACAAAGTCATAACTTTTCTTTATTTCTATGTTTTTAACTTTTAAATGTATTAATGTTTTAACAAAAATAATTTAACTCCCAAAAGTTAGTTTTTTTCCTCTTCTTTTGGGGTTTCTGTTTCAAATCTAAAGTTTGGTATAACAAGAATGAAAGAGTTATTTCCTTTTCCTGGTCACCATCTGATTTATTTTTTCCCCACTTGACTGCTTTCTGTCACAGTAAAAGTTGCAGTGACAACATCAGCCCCTTCACCAAAACTTTTGAGGAAGCTGTTAAGACGTCCACACAAAAAACTTAAAAAAAAAAGGGACACTGGCAACTGCACATTTTACTCTGTTTGTCCTTAAGGGAGAAAAAAAAACTTTTCAAAAAATTGTTTATGAGCTCAGAGGCTCTCAGTCAGCAGCAGTACAGCTTCTCCCACTCCTCCCAGACAACATTTAGACCCATCAGTTTTCTATAGCTGCTTTATCCTATTGAGGATCCCGTCCGTTTGTGGGTGAGCCTTTCCAAACTGTCATCGGACAGGAGACAACCCACCAAACATAAACTCCGAAGGACAAATTTAGAATCACCAGTCAAGCTTCCATGCATGCTGCTGGACTGGGGGAGAGAGTTGGCACCCATCTTAGCATATTTTCCCCTGAAAATGTGTCAAAACAAAGTAAGTTGCGAGACACTGAAAGCCATTCTTCAACTTTTGAAGGTTCTTTTTTAGAGTTTGCCAGCTAATTGCATTGTTTGAGTGCACAGGTGCAATAACAGATAAAAAAAATAACAATGAGTGACATATTTTGAATGCAGAGTGAAATGCATTTGTTTTATTTTTATAATGCATGGCATCTATGTTTTATTATATCTTTTTGGGGAAAAAAAACATTGAAGATTTATTTAGAGAAAGTGAGCTATAACAAAATATATGTTAAAATGCAATGGAGCTTAAAAAAATAATTAAAGTATACCTGTAAGAAGCTATCAAAGATGCTAAAATATTTTCATTCTAACAAGAAGACCGTTCATTTGATTAAAACAATCAGATTATAAAACAGCTGGTTGCCCAAATACCCAGCAGACTGCGGTGAATCAAGTGTTTGATGCTAAAAGTTTCCAGAACTGCCTCCAGCCACATGTTTTATGAGCAATAACATTATTTCAAGTTTTATTTCCAAGTGTCTTCCATTTGAGTTTTGTTTGCAGCTGTCTGGATGATGTAAATAATTCTACTTATGTAAATAAACATTCACTTTTAAATAATTGCTTAGTTTTGTAAATGTTCCACACTTTCTTTTGTCCTCCAACCCCCTAAAAAAATGTCAGCATCAACCACTTTCTTTGCTTTTAGCCCTGAAACGACGAAGCCCATCTTATTACTACTCCCACCGAAGGGGGCAAAACCTTGTAAAGCCACTAAGGACGAAATGAAATTGATTCTAGGTGCCAGCATGATGGTAGGAAAACAATCAGATCACCTCCTCTTGCTTTACTGTACATGCCTGAGCTGCAGTGGGGGCCTGCGGTGACAGAGCAAGAGACCCGCGAGAGCCAGCAGCTGCTCTGTTAGGACGCGGCTGCTGGCGTCCACGGTTCTCTGAACCCCGTTCGCCCTGAAAAAAAAAAAATAAAAAAAACACGCCAGACCCTGTGCCGCATTGAATCTGCTGCGGAAACGTGAACGTGGAAGGGGTATGCGTTGTTGAGAGAGTGGAGGTGCAGAGTTAAGTGTGTTTATCCCCCATTGAGGCTCCGCTGCCTCATTCCATGCTGTCATGCAGAGTAATGGCCCTGCTCCCTGCTGCCCATGGCACGAGCTGCACTGAATCAGACTGAGTCACAATAGCTAACTTGCCATATACACGTATATAAAAATACATTTTATTTCAAGCCTACTCATTTCATGCAAATAAATAAACTTTTATCATTTATATACATTCAGAGTCCACTGCTTAACTTAAATAATATTAAATACCCATAAATACCCAGCTCATAAAACTCTCAAAAACAAGATTTTGAAAAAAAATTAATACTGTGGAAAAATCTGCCTAAATTTTGCAGTTTCATTTTCTTACATGGAATTATGGAAATAAATACACTTCTCCATTATCATTGTATTTTTTTGCAAAGCTTCTGTATATAATATCAACTGGAGTGTAATCCTACTTGTGGCGTAACAATTTATTTCATCAAAATTGTGATTTCTGGTACGATTCATAATACACTTTAGTTCATTTTGTACAATCCAATTCGCTGACCTTAAATCGATCCAGGACAACGTAAGCCAAAACGTCAACCAGTAAATGTAGTGAACCGGTGAAGTTTACCATATTCCTTGTATTTCTAGCAAGATAATAAATTAAATATGTGAACAAACAAGTAAACAAGAATTAATGGCAAATCCACTCAAATTTTAGTTCCATACAGTTCAGCCCGCTGTTATTATTCCAAAATAATACAAACAGAACATTATTAGAACATTCTGACAAACTGTATATTCACGTGTTTCCACGTATTGGTCCGTTATGATGATTTGATCATTTTTTGCTGCCAACAGGTTTGTTGTCTGTTGTGATGGTCGCGTTTACCTCATAGTACACCGTGCCTCAATCCAAATGGTATTTTCCCATGTCAGTTATAATCAATTTATTTCATTTTAAAATTATTTCTTTAACTGGGTAGGTCAATTTGATTCGGTTAACAACTCGCCTCAGGAAAATAGATCTGGTCCAATAAATCGGTCCATTGATTAATTGTCACACCCCTAAATGCTACGTTCACATCGTAAACATTAGCATATGGTGTTCCCATTGGAGTGTCGCTACACGATACTAGTGCATGTCAGCTAGGTTTGGTGCAAAAGGTCAAAGTGGGAAAAATCTTGCAAATCTTGGACTAGGTTAGGGGTGACCAAATCCGGGCCTCAAGGGCCAGTGTGCGACATGTTTTCCAACCAACCTGCCGGTGAAGCTCCATATTGGCTAAGCACACTAGATCCAGGTAATCAGCAGTAGATAAGGCAGGATTTTTGGAAAACCAGCAGGAGGCCAGCCCTCGAGGCCTGGATTTGGACACCCCTGCTCTAGGTGTTTTCGTTCACATCTGTATTTCGATATATGAAACACTTAGTGTGATATAATTCTGGGCGGGCATAAACTGCAATTATTCATTTTTCCTCCATGATCAATTTTCAATAGGTTGGCACTTTTGTAAATGAAAAGGGACGCCATTAAATGGTCTTTACCAAAATCCAAGTCCATGATTGGTCGAAGTTGAACTTGTTCAACTTATAACATTGAATGTGCGTCTTATATAAAGAGCCCCAAAATGGTCATAGAAACCTACGCAGTGACATGTGAACACCAGAGTTTTGAACAAGAAACGCACAGATATACGCGTTTATAAAGCCTTTTTAAATGAAAGTGGTGTCTTGAACGGGCTGGTATGAGCAGCTTAAGAGGTATGAACTGCTGCTTCTTATGAAGAGTTGGTTAATGTTCGGTTCATTTCTCCACTCTGAGGACAGCTGTGAGCTTGAGGAAGCTGCTGGAAGTAGCTGCTAACTTTCAGAGCTTCACAGCCAGACTGTACTAAAAGACGGGACTGTAGTAAAAGACGAGATGAAGTGGCGCAGCACTGTGGTACCTATGTGTGCATATGAGTGGGTGAATCATTGTGTACGTGTGACTGTGTGTGTGTGTGTTGTGAGGGGTAAAATGGAAGTGGGAGCAGAGAAACGAAGAGAAGAGTGCAGCTGGAGCTCTATGCTCCTCATGTTAATTGGCCCATACTTCAATCACAGCCACTGGAGTGTGTCCTCTCTGACGGAACAGATCCCCCCCAACCCCCCTGTCTTTCTCCCTCACTGTCCTGCTACCCTCACATCCACTCGCCCCCTTTTCGCTTTGACACACTCCCATACTCCCTTCACACAGTCCCACAAAGTTGGGCTCGTATGTTCATTCATTTACTCCACTATTATCTTCAGCAGCTCTTCCTTTATTATATTTTTTTTCTACGACTTCTCAGATTTTTGTCTGGAGGCCTCCCCCGTTCTTTGTCCTGGACTTCATTCACTCCCCGCTTCCTGTCTTCCCTCACTCACTTCCTCTCTCATTTCTGCATGGCTCTCTCTCTCTTCTCCCTCTTTGATCCCCGTGGAGCAGAAGAGCCACTAGGCAGGCGAGCATCTCTCCTCTCCATTGTACACAGCGCGCGGAGTGATCGGCAACAGCGCAGCGTGCAGGAGCACAGCACACTGGGCCGCTGTGTTTCTACTGCATGGCTGTAAATAGCAGGAGTGCAGCCTGCTGCTGCGCCCGCCGCCTCCCTCGGATTTGATAGCTGTGGCGATCATAACCCATTCAGATGACAAACGACAGAGCTGCCTGTCTAAGCCTCGCGACACTCCGTCCCTACAATGCCAAATATTTTCAAATTAGACATGCCACGGGATGTAAACCAGATTACAGCTTCTGTTGAGAAACATTTTTTATGTAGATCAGATACATTTTAGCAGCCAGCTGATACGGATTAAACTGTTGGTGATGAATTGTTGTTTACAGCTTTAAGGTAGGCACACATAAGAGGGTGATATTTGTTCTATAAATGAGGGATAAATTACATTTTACACCGCTGTGTCTCTTATGAGAAAACGTCTATGCAAAGCATATTGTTCTGCATATATTGTAGGTAAAGGAGCTCAAATTAGTTCTTGTCAAGAAGTCCTAAGGTGTCGTTTTTTTGTAACCTTTCGCCAGATTATAATGAAGCAGTCTCCATCACGTTGATGTTTCTTCAAAGAATGCCTTTTTAAGCCTCTTTAAACTTAAAGTGGTCATTTGAAATTGATTTTTTTTCTTTTATGGATTCAGATTTAACTCTGGCAGTGGACCCATGTCAATTAATCGGACTTCATTTCTGTACATTGAAGGGATGACTTTCCTTAATTGAATAGGAAGCCATTCGATGCTCCACCTTTCTCCAAGAATTGATGGAAATCAGATGGAGCTCACCGCCGCACCGGCACTAACAATTCTCTGACCCCTTTCTTTTTTTTTTTTTTTTTTTTGCGACAAAGGAAAACAGCCACAATCGTCTTAGCTGAGCTTTCTGGCACCCCCAGACACAAAAGGCGGTGTGACTGAAATCACTTCCATTATGGATGATCATTACAGAAATATTTGACATTTTCCTCATGTCGTCTTTCTAACTCGCAACACTCAGCTCAAAGTCTACAATTACCCGAGTGCGACTATGAACGTGTCCAACAATAAAGCAAAAAAAATAAGGCTGTCAGTTTGATTGCAATAAAGATTTGTGAGCATTTGTTAGTGTTTTAGTCATTAGCATTAGCACGCACGCAAGGGTTTTATTTGTCAATCACATAATCCTCAAGATAGTGACCGCTCGCATACATGTGTCTTTGTGCTGTGCAGAAAATTGATTTGCGTATGAATGATGCACCGAAATACTTCAGTGCTGCCCTCTTTTTTTAAGCCTTTCTCTCCCTCCACACAAGCAACTCGCATTCAGAAGAGACTGGATACAAATAGTTTACTACAGTACGAGAACTCATAAATATTATGTGAAAAGGCCAGTGTTTGGGGATCTTGCAGAGGGGATTCATGTCAGTGGGAAGGGCAATATTTCAAAATCTCTAATGAGCTGGGACTAACAGGACACAGATGAATTAAAATAGTTTTGTAAAACGGTTTTATAGTTTGCATGCATGCTGCCAATTACAGCATAAGTGCTTACTTTAAGGCCAGCCAAGAAGGCCAGGTATTTCATTTTTCACCGTGACACCTGACATCTTGTATAACAGAGGACTGCAGAGCTGCTTGCTGTACTTTCACTCCCTCCTGACTGTGATATGACATCATTTACTTAATGCAACAAGTGTTTTCATACTTTTTATGCACGTATCTTTAAAAATGTGTCATCCAAATGGATATTTGTCATAGGAAACAGGATTTTTCACCATTCAAATATCCAGTGTTCTGTTTTTCAGGAGAGTTCCTAATTATATCAAGTTCTGCGAATTTCTGTGGTCAGCCATATAGGAATGATTTTACATCCCCACTGTGAATTTGCATAACATACAGCATAATCATGAATAAAATGCTTGGCTGATTTAACAAGCACTGAGACTGAAATCGGGGACGGAGATTCTCAGCAGATCTGACAAGCTGGAGCAATTACTTATCGGAATATCCAGAACTAAGTGGAACCACAGTCGAGATTTGAAAAAATGATCCTCTGTTTTTAAACAGAAACGTTCCATTCTGAGCCAGCTGCTGCAGAGTCCCACAGCTTCTCTGCCCCATTTGCACCGCAGCTTCCATTAATTCCCCCATTGATTGGTCAGACACTGGGATCACCTAGCCAGATCTAAATCAGTT
Source organism: Oryzias melastigma (assembly GCF_002922805.2). Classification (NCBI taxonomy): domain Eukaryota; kingdom Metazoa; phylum Chordata; class Actinopteri; order Beloniformes; family Adrianichthyidae; genus Oryzias; species Oryzias melastigma. The sequence goes on from NC_050527.1 coordinate 6,852,834, forward strand.
ACTAATTAAAAGAGCAAGATGAAAAGCAGCCGGCAGAGCGGCCCTTTCAGGACCTGTAAGGTGAAACATTCTGTAACAACTGCAAATGGGGAAACGGCTTTCAAAAAAACAAAAAAATAATAATTCTCGGCTCTGCATAGCAATTATTCAAAATCTTTTTCTGTAGATAAACAGATTAAACTGGTGTGGCAAGCCTTAACTGATAACTGTTTTGCCTTTGTGCAAGGTCACACACAGGCAGGTGCACAAGCACACACCCTGACTACTTGCAGGCATGCACACACAGGCTTTGCATGGATGAGCAGCTAGTCTTTGACACTTGCACAGGAACGCTGAGCAAAATTTAAAATGTGACTCATTAAGTGAGGGCTGCCACGTGTTGCCGCCGTTAAGCTGGATGGTGTCGGTTGAGAACCTCCAACAGCGGTACTCAGGTGCAGGTTTGAATGGCTTTCACAGCACATCTGGCTCTGCCCCCCGCTTGCAGGGAAAGGTGTTGGAACACTTTGCCATCATATGCTATCATAAACGCCGCTGCATCACCGGGGCTCAGGAAGCGCTCTCCTAAATTGGCAGAAGGCTTGGATTTTAGGATGTAACTCCTACCCACGACAGAATAATGTTTCATTCTGGTTAACCCTTGTGCCATCTTATGGGGTCCAGATGACCCCAGCCTTACATTCATGTGTAATTCATCCCTTGATAAATGCAGATGAAGGTGGACAGGATTTATGTCTCCAGTGAAAATTAAAAATCCTTGGACAACAAAGTTCAGCGCGCCGTCTTGTGGGGTCCAGATGACCCCACTCCCAGCGTCAACATACCAAGGATAGCACAAGGGTTACAAGTGTGACAATCTACTTAACACGACTTATCTTGATACATAGCAAGCTATTTAATACTTACAAATATTTAAAGACTTTTTTAAGACATTCAAGACATTTTACCAGGTTTTAAGCTGTTTTAATTCATATTTGCTAGTCTACACCTTTCCAAGCTTTTCTCAAACTTTGAGAATTTTTTGTCTGAATAAGAGTTTTGATCTAGAAATAAGGAAATTATTATTTAAAAAAAAAAAGGTTAAGCCCTTTTGTTCCACACTTTTTAATAGTAGAAAAACTTTAATTAAGACTAAAAAAAAAAAGAAAAACTTAAATTGCACTGAAATTTTTGCTTCCAGCTTTAGGGTAAACTTCAATAAATGTTGATAAGTTAGATTTGAATTAATTGTTAATTATTTTGGAAACGTAAATCACATTCTAAAGATAACAAGTTCCAGTTTTAGATTTGATGAAGATTTATTAGGATGGGCCAGCTTATGCTAAGATCATATTCTCATTTTGTTCACTATTTGTTTCTATTTGTTTCACTAGTTTTTGTCACTGCAATCAAAATGAATAACAATTAGGTAAATAAAACTAAAAAAAATAACTAATTTGCTTAAAACTAGCTAATAATGCAGATTATTGGGTTATAAACATCAATTTTGAATAATTCTATCTAACTGATAGCTTTATGGCTTAGTTTCCCTTTGAAATGCTTCCCTTTAAAACCCTCGTTTCTACAGTTTAATATCTTATTATAAGATTTCCTGCTAAATAAAAATGACTTGCTGCATAGACAGATAATGTTACAACTTTCTAGTAATTTTTTCTTCAGATGAATGCTTTTTTCCTTATGTTTGTCTTAGAGCTGCAGAAATTCATCAGATGTAGCAACAAAAAACAGTTACAAGAAACAGGGTAAAATAGGAGGTGAAAAACCTCCTAAAAGATGTGATGGGCTTTTTTTAAAAACAAGTGCCGGGAAGGGAAAAAGAATCCCCAAACAAACAGTGTTGGCAGTTACATCTAAATAATGATCTTTGCAAACAACTGATTGGATTTAATAAAAGATTAGCCAATCACTGTCTGTCTGCATCTGGTTTACTTGTTAATGAACCACTAAATAATGAATAATCAGGCTTAATATGATTCATCTAGTGTGACTTACAGCCTTGAATTGAACAGCAAGAGTGAAATTTTGAAAAAAAAAAAAAAAGGCCAGCAAAGCGAGTGAGCTAAACTTGTGAATTCCAACACAAAAACTCAAGCCAAAACCGCCACGTGATCAGAGCTTTGAACAGCTGACTTCACATTTGGATAAAAGCAGATGACACAGATAATCCGACGCCAATGAATGAACCTGCGATTTGTTGGACTGCAAAATATGTGAATGAGAGTCTCTATTTCCCAAAGCTGCAGCCTGAGAGGATGCCACTGCTAACTGAGCAGATTACATAACAATAACCCTGATGAATCTGAGCAGCACCAGATCATGGTCGGGATTTCAAGTGGGTCATTTGGAAGATTAAAGGAAGTTAATGCAGAACTGAATTAACCCTAAAAGAGGCGCCGCCTCTGAATTAGACTGCTTGAATCTTAACACTCACTGTTCTTTTTTAGTGGTAGAAATTAGAATTTTCTCACATTGCTCCTTTGATTTCAAAGCTATTTAAATTAGATTAAGTTTAGGGAAAAAACATTAAGCAACTGAAACTATTTTTTATGAGAAATGTTCATCTCAAAACCTCTTTGCTAACTCTCTCTTTTTCTCTTACACGAGAACCCACACAATCTATTCAGGTGCAAACACCTGTATAGATGAAACCTACTTATTAAAGGAATTTTATAAGTTTAAACTTTGCACCTGTAACTCACCAAAATTCTAGTTTTTAATTTAAAGGCTGCTAGGAATGCCATGTGATCAGTTTGTTGACAAGAGAAGGACTTCTTTTTAACTTAAGCTTGCCCAGTTTGCAGCTTTGGAACACAAAAGCCCGGCATGACATGCAACATGGACTGCAGACACAGGCTAACATAGTTTTTATAAATGCCCCCATTTCCTCTTTTTAATAACCACTTGTGCTGTCATTTCCTGCAACATCCATCACGATGAGGGACTGCACCACACTGCTGCAAAATTGCTGCGCAAAATACTGCTGCACATCTCTCCAATGCTTCCCTTTATTTTCCTTTCCTCTGTATGTGTGTTTGTGTTTTTGTGGTGCACACACACACAAAGGTATGTTTGGTGCATTGGGTGCGTATACGATATAATCAGTGTGCTTCCCATGGGCTGGGCCCCTAGGTCCTTTCTCATCCCAAACTCTGACTTGTGTGTGTTTGTGTGTAGTATTCGCTGTTTGTGTCTTTGCATGTGTCTCTAACTAGATACCCAAGGGTCTTTCTCTGAATGCACTTTCAGAGAGTTTGTGTGACTGTGTATTGCATGTAGACATGTGAAGCTGTGTGCCTGCAAGCGTTCTGCACTTGCATTCCCAAAACACGCCGCAGGCTTTCGGTTCAGGTTTGTGCATGCATTTGTGTGTACCCACCTGTTTGATAGAAACGGTGCGCAAGAAGTGCATGCTAACTTGTCCCTAGGCATTCTGTGTCATTGCACCTGGACTGTGTTGTTAATCCATCAATCTGCCGGGCCCTCTGTTCGTCTTTCTGTCTCTTTTGATCTCCACCTGTGTTTTTAAGTGACGGCCTGCCATGCTAGAAGGAGTTTGTTTGTATACGGAGGGGACCTCTGGTCAGGAGATGGACTCCAACTGGTGGCTCCTCTGGGTGTTGGGATGCTGAGCTCTCACAGAGCTTGACTGATAGCTGTTCAAAAGACTTTCTCTAGCTATTGTACTTCATTATGGTTTATGCCAAAAATGCATACTATAAAGACCCACTTAAATAAAAAAAATTGTGTTTTTTTTACATCTCCCTGTGGCATATTTCAGTTACTCTTAAGATGTGGTGCTGCAAAGCTCTCAATATAATGTTGACAAAGATAGTTAATACATTTGTTAAGCTTGTAAGCAGTTTATTAAAAGGCCCTTTGTAGACGATGGTTTCACTTTGTTGTAGAATCTTCTTAAGTATGTTAATAAACCTTATTTGACTAATTGTGCTGATAAATGTCTTTCTAACACCCTATAAACACATTAATAATGTTTGTTAAGGAATCTTATTATAAAGTTTTGCCCATATTTCTCATGATGAGCGACATATATAAAATAATTGAAGATTAAAACTGCATTTCTGAGTATTTATTTATTCAAATCGGGATGAATCAAGAGCAGATGAAAAGCTGCTGTTTGAAAACTCTCTCTTCTATGACTCAACAAATGAAATGGGTGACCCAAAGTCTCCACTCCATTCTGATGCCTCCACTTGCAGACAAATGAATCCATTAACGTCTGGCTTGAAACTGTACGGCTAAGATATTGTTCGCCATGTTTATTGTACCGGTAATGTTAGCTTAGGAGGTGTAAGGGGTAAAAGCTAGCGGGAGAGTGTAAAGAAAGGAATGATGGGATATCAGTGGAGGCTTACTTCCTCCCATCAGTCCCACACACAACTCAGATGTGAGTTTCTGATGAATTTCTGCCACTCTGCAGGAAATTTGTCTTATTGTCAAATTGTTCTTGATTTTGCCTAAAAATGGCATAATCATGTTTTAAAAGTAACACTTTTAAATTAGATTAAAATATGATTGGAGTTGGATTTTAATGACACCTCTGCAGCACTTGGAATTCTTCTAAAGCTGGATATTTACATTAGAGGACTTCACATTATAGAGTATGTATTGACAAGAATATGATACAATACAACCACGAACAATACAACCAGAACAATTTTTCCCTTTTTTTTTAAAAAATATGACTTAGAAAAAAACTCTACCTAAATATTAACACACTGTGATAAAAAGGTACAATTAATTTAATTTAACAATTAAAACATTAAGTACTGCAACTGTAAACTGATACTAGCAGCAACGTGGCACAGAGTTTCAATTCTGTACCCATCCTAAGTATAAACTAAGTAGTACTTGTCTCATAACAACAAAAACCCCGACTCTGCCTGAACTTTTAACACAAGCTGGTTCTCGCAAGATCTTGTTGTTTTGGTCGCGTTGTAGAGCTGCTCAAAGAGGCTCAGTGTGCTGTGCTGCCAACTAGTGGTTGGGGGTTCAGGTGGAAAAAAGATGCTAAAAGACAATCATAAATAATTAATTAAATGTCTCCTTGTCAGCATTTTAAATTGATACAAGTATTGCTTAAAAGTAACATCGCGATATATCGCCAAATAGATTTTTCCCTACATCTCATGGCTTTTCCACCATTTTTTTTTTCTTTATCATCTATAAATAAATTCAGATTTTCCTCTTTTGCCTGTTTACAGTATGACCAATTCTGAGCTGATTTTACCAGGAAATACGATTTTCAAATAGATTTATTTCTTATGTGTTGACAAACTACATGTTTTTCATCAGTTATACACTGATTTATAATTAATTTCTTTTAATACTATTATTTTCTACATAGATTAACTCTTTATATATTGATTCAACGACATTTTAGCTTATCTTTTTTAATTTTTAAATTAGTTTTATTAATATAAAGTTGACTTTTAACTCAGATAACTTTTTTTACACAATAAAACACAGAAGCACCAAGTTTATTTATAAAACTGTCAAAACACAAAGTCCAGACATATAAGAAACTACATGAGGCTTAAGAACTACCGAGTTTCTTTTATTTTTAAGTATTTTTGTTGTTTCCGACTGCTGCAAATGATTCACTTGACAAGTTGTTGAATTAACCTGTCATGTCAGCTCTAGCTGCATGCGGTGTCTGTATAAAAAAAAAAATAAAAAAAAACCTTCAGCTTCTTCTGCATCGTTTGATCCATTTCAAATATGGCTGCTTTTGTTGTGAAGGCAACCTTTAGCCTTAGTGAATTTTATGAACTTTTAAATCGAGTTCTCACAGCTTTCGTAATATTATAGTGTGAAAACTTGTCCTTTTGATTCACCGAAGATCTTTTTTAAGACTGAACTTTAAAAAAAAGGGATTAAAATTTTAGAATCTGTGCTGTGCAATTAAGACTTTCACACGGTTTCATAGTCGGTTTCTGCCCTCATGATTTCATTGGAGAGCAATCTTTCTTCGAGTTCTATGGATTTATTTAATGACTACAAGTCGGAGGAGTTATCAGAGAATACTAAGGTTTGCAGTTAATGAGTCGGGCTCATTTGTTTCATAAGTCCTTACATTTTTTTCTTGTAAAACTGAATATATAAACAGATCCCATGTCAGATTTCACTCGATGACCATCACCGCTCCAAAAACCTGCGGCGGAGGCCAGAAAAGCAGGCGTGGAGAGGGGAGCCATGTAATCGCTCCAAAACGGCCGCCTCTGATCTCATTAAAGGCTAATTGATGTTCTTGGTTAACAAGCTTTACCTTAATTAGTTGTATCAAAAAATACTCCCGGTGACATGTGTACTGAGGGTGGAAGAGGGATCTTTGTGGGGGAAAAGGAAGGAGGAAAGCCCTCCCGCTAATGCTGCATCAAAGCTCACGATGAAAGGCGAGGTGAGACGGAGAATAGAAGAGGGGATGTGCAGAGGGGGTCACAGGTTGTGGAGGTGGAGAAAAAGATGGAGGAAAATGATGGAAGAGAAAACAGGTGTGGATGGCAAGTTTGAAGCTTTTTTTAGAACTATTGCTGAAGAATCAATCAGATGAAATTGATTAGAGACCCTGAATGTTGCTCCTCTCATCACTTCCAGAAAGCTTTACTCACCCGGTTCTTCCCCTCATGTCTTCCTCACACCCTCTCTCTCATCTCTCCCTCCCTCCAACACCTTCTGTTTCTCTCATCTCCTCTTCCCTCCTGTCTACCCCGGCACACAGCTGGTACAGTACCGATCTCTGCGAGCGACTGTACGGCGGGGACGGGGACACTGAAGGCAACACTTTAGGGGGCAGCAGGGCATGCAGCATACTGCTGCAGTACGCCTGTGCGGAACATTTCACATGGCTCGTGAGGCGAAGTGATGAACTAAGCAGAGCACATCACCTGTGGGTGAAAGCGCTGATTGAAATGGATATCAGCTTGAGGATTCAGCACAGAGGGGGGGGGG
>NC_050527.1:6859819-6880417 GCF_002922805.2 Oryzias melastigma
GGGGGGGGGGGCGCAGATTCACCCCCACAGACATGGAGAAAACAAACACATTCATTACAATTACAAACTGGATTCATGAATCCAGTAGCTTCTCAATGCAGGCCCATAAATTTGACATTGTCACTCTCAAGCACTGCAGTAAATCTGTGTGTGAAAAAAAAACATCCTTTTCCATTTTACAGGTCAACAACAAGATGTTCTCCCCTGGTGGTCTTCACATCCTGTAAGGCCCCGTTTTCCCCTCAACATTTTCCTCCCTAATAAATGATATTTGGGGGCTTCTTGGTGTTAATCTCTTCCTTTTTATTCAAGAGCAAAAGTTATTTAGGAGATTTAGAAATCTGCATAGTCAAAGCTCTCTCTTTCACTCTCCCAGAGAGAGAGAGAGAAAAAAACGACGAATTCCAGCTGTCTGATGTGTTCGAGGCAAGTCGGGAAAAGATTCCTCGGTGGCAACAGAGGGGTAACTCTGTCCCACCATACGCCCAAATACTCACGTATCGGGATATAAATAGAATGAAATCGGAGAAAACTGATCGGTGATCATGCGGGCTGGATTTCCAGCGCGCGCAAACGCACGCACCAAAATGAGCATCAACAGATATGATCACTTCAATGAATGCATCCGCAGTAAAGTGACGGGGGGGAAACTGCAGACTTAAACGGAGCCCAAACTCTTTCTGTATGAATAATGCACTGACAATTCCCCGCAGACAGAATCGTAGCCCGAAGGTTGGGTCTCTATGATTATTGAAGTACCTGTAAAGTGTGCGCATGAGTGCGTCTGACTGAGCTATCTATCCAGTCTGCCGTAAAGGACCTGTGCGCGCGTGAGTTTCCAGGCGCAGCAATGACAGAGGGGTCAAAGCCCCGGTGCGCCGGCCGCTTCCACCTCTCCATCTCCACGCATCCGTCTCCCCCATCACCGGCGTCCTTGCAGATGTCCAAAGCATTCTCGTCTCAATGACGCGCTGCACCCTCAAAACGCCCGAGCCGCAATTAATCCAAGCAAGAGGAGTGCGTGTTTGCGCGGAGTGAAAAAAAAATGCCACGGCACTGCAAAGATCATAAAAAAAGAAGAAATCCACTTACTGTTTTTCACCAGCCTTTCCCCCCTCTTTGCCCGCGTCTCTCCATCCTTTTTCACATCCTTTCCCTTTTTGAGGTATCCGTTTTGCAGGTGTCCCCCCACCGCCGCCACACGCGCGCACACACACACACACTCACACACACACACTGAAAATATCTATCTAAATATGTATCTGTTCTACATGTATTCAATTTCTCCGATCTCTCTCTTCACCTCTCTCCCTCCCTCTTTCCTCTCCTCTCTCACACACACTCTCTCCAGTTCTCCCTCTTTCCCTGTTCTTTTGTTAAAATTCAGTATATGCGCCCCGTCGCCTAGCAACCGTCAACCTCCCTCTCTCCCCCTGTATCTCTCTCGTTTCCTCCTCTCCCCTCCTCCTCCCTCCATCTTTGGCGACACGTGTTGAATGCTAAACTTAGCGGTCCGGAATAAAATTAATAAAAGGATGGACGCTCTATATCACCCCCCGCCCCCCCTCCCCGGTTCCTCTGGTCCCCTCCACCCTTCTCCTTTTCACTGTCTCGCGTATCATAATGCAATATAAATATTTACAAGAACCACTCAGCCCCCCTCCCCTCCTCCTTTCCCTCGCGTCCCCTCCGCATTTCCCCTCCCTCCTTTCCCTCCATCCATCCATCACTGGCTCCCTCCCTGCATCCCTCCCTTTTTTTCTTCAGCCCCCCCTCCTGCCTCCTATCGCCCGTTTCTGCTTCTCCAAGCAAAACGGAGGCGCCACACCAGCGTCTGTGGATCCACATGTGAGTGTCAACCGGCTGCCTGGAGCGCCTGTGCATGCAGAGCTGCAGCGTGCGTGCATGCGAATGCGAAATGCACCCTGGAGCAGCGTGTCAGTGATCATGTGTTACGATGCTCGCAGTGATGGAGAGTCGTGGTGGGGTTCGTGGGGTTCGCTGCTGCAGGACGGACACCGACATGCTCTATTCTGGCAACTTTTGGAGAGGATGCAACAGGAGACTCAGTATTGTTGCTGCTTTTCTAAAGTGTGAAACAAAAAAGTTGCAGAGCAACATCCTGAGTGTGAGCTGCAGTCCAGTAAGAAAACACATCACCAGCAGACCAGGATTGTAAACTTTCCTACAGATTCTTGTCTATTTTTAAACCTGAAGCTTGTTCACTCTGAGGAGAGTTGAAGTAAAAAGTACAAAAATGAAAGAATTACAGGTTAAAAATGCAAAGATGTGCAGAGTTTCCCTCCATAAATGTAAACGTATTTCCACCATCCACCTAAATGTAACATATGACAAAAGCAACAGAAAATTAAATTCTATTCACGTTTTTGGCCTCAGTCTACATGTATTATAAATATATATATAGCTGTCAATGTTATTATTTTTTTAACTTTACAATGCCAATTAATTCAATTAAACGACTGTTGCAAAGTTTTCTCATCGTTTCAAAGGGATATTGCGAAATAATCTTTGACAAACACATCTACAAAAACATTTATCAACAAAGAGAGGCTGAATATCTGGATTAAAAAAAATACAAAATAATAACAATGAACCAAAATTCCTGGAAAGCTTAGTGAGAGCACTTATTTCTAAATGCTATATTACTAACAAATGTCTTGTGATTAGAATTTTTTATTTTAGGATGTTTTTTTTAAGCAACGCCCTCATTCCTGTTGGTCTAATTGTTTGGTTCTTTATCACCTAATTTTATTACAGAAATGTTTGTTATTCTTGCACAGAAAAAGATTGCAACTGTGTCAATAGTGTTTTTGATAAAATTCAAACTCAAGAGCTACAGTATATGGATATTCTTTCTCCGGTGGCTGAATCTTGCTGATCGTTTTGTTGGATTTCTACATTTGTTACAAACACATGTTCTCCATTGTTGATTTGGCTGCAGTGCAGAGACGGGAGGAGATGAAGGGCTCCGTCTGCCAAGATGCACACTGGAGATTCCCAGCATGAAATATGTACCCCATCAAATTTTCTGTTAATTAAAAAAAAGAATTAAAAATCGTTACCGTTAAGGTTGGAAATGCAATTTAAGAAGTAGATTACTATTAAATTGATTAAAAAAGAAAGAAAATCAAACACAAAATAGAATAGTTAACATGATAAACAAAAAGTGCTTGAATAGAGGAAAAATAATAATTATAGTAATATAGTATAATAGTAATACCAATGCTTGGTTTTCACACACACGATAAGACAGAGAAGTTTATCCTGAAATATTGACGCAAATCATTGATTCTCATCAGATTTCTGCCGATTTATTACCCTTAAAGTGCAGATTTCGACTTATAAAAGTTAAACCTTTTTTAATATAAGAATAAAACAATCACACAGATAAAGTTGGAGAATGCCTTTTAAAGATATTAAGTTTGCTATATATTTTTTCATGAAAAGTTACATTTGGTAAAATGTTTAAGGAGAAAGTACAACCCTGTTGCAAAAATAATGTCTACCTCCATAGTGACGCCCGTCTCACACAAGAAATAGAAAATAATTGGTGGTGCTCATGTCATTAAGAGTTCAACCTTTAAAAGAAGAAAAAAAATCTGCTCCAACAATTCTGTCTTTCGAGAGACGGGGTCCTCATTACTGCTCATAACCCCCACAGAAAGTTGTCAACAGTTTTCATGCAGGCTAATCTTCATTAGGAAATATTAAACTTGTGACAGAGAGGAAACTTTCAAATGAAACCAACAGGGGTAAAAAAGAGAAATGCTGTTGCTGACCCTTTCATTTGGGATGAAGAAAGCCCCTGAAGTAGTGCAATGCACAAATACTGTGTATCCAGACAGAGAAAGAGAGAGACATGAACGTATTTATCCTGTTTCCATTAAAGGTGATTTATTTAGAGAATCGCCTCTCTCAAACAGCCACACACTCTCCTCTTTCCTGTGTCTGCTAGTTATTGCTGCTCAGGATGTTTTGTGATGGAGTGATGTTGCCCTGGGGACAGCTGGTCATTATTCAACTGGCTATGTACTCAGTGATCTCACTACTAGAATCAGTCCATATGGTAATAAAGGTGAGGATGTGAGGCGATGGAGCTCAACTGTTTGTCCCAACACAGTTATTTGATTCCAGGTGGTGCAGCAAGACTGGCAGCTATCATTTTTGGGCCATATGGTTTGTGATAACAGATACATATCTGTTTAGTGGTGCGTTCACTGTCGCTGCCGTGGCATTAATAGGCCAGATACACATCAGCTACTCTTATTTTCTGCCACAATGAGACAGTGAAGCGACTGTTGTACTCTTCATATTCCTCTTGTTATCTGTGTTTGCCACATGCATTCATCTTCATTTGCATTCATCAATCAATTCATCATCGCAGTTCGCGCCGGTGCTCCTCCCTCTTCTCTGCTGTCTCTGTGGTGGGCTCTCTATTTTGCCTGCAGCCTATGGAGACATTGGAGTGGTGACATTAAGGTTTATGAGGCATGTGATGGTATGCGTCACCGGCGTATTTACTCCACAGTATGTGTCCACATGCTTTTTTGCAACATAAAAGACCCACAATGTTTGAGGATATTTCCTTGATAGTCGCAGTCCAGGAGCTCATCCTCTCTCCTTTGATAAGGGGAAAAAAAACATCCAGGCACGTCACTTTGCTGTTTTTACAGAGTTCATATGTGTAAAGAGGTTGAGTGTGGGAGGCCATTTGATTTCTGTTGATTGGTGTAATTTGATGTGACTTGGCTCTCCTATCTCTGTTTACGCATCTGTTTAACTCCGAGCTAGCAGTCAAACAGTGAGGTTTTCCCTCTTTTTCGGTACACTCCCTCACACAAATACACACTTGTACAAATAAAGTGTGTACACAGATGTACAAAGGAAGGGGCTGCATATGGTGGTGTTGACCTCGTAACACCATTTTAACAGACGTTTCTACAAATTGTAGTATTTTAAATAAATACATGATTTCATCAATGCAGAAAATGATCAAGGGGCATATTTAAGAAAATTAAGGCAATACTAGACTGATACTAATCTGAAAACACTCTGAAACTTGTCAAACCCAAAAGAATAAAAAATCCAACCTAAATTATTGTAGGTATTGGAGAGCTAAAATAGTCCTGTAATGTGATTCATTTTTTGTGCCATTATTTAATCGTGACCTGTAATTCATTTATTCAATTTATTCATTTAAAATTGTAATTAATTTTAACCCAGTAAATGCTGTAAAAAGCCTTATTTTGATTTTTTTTTAGTTAACTAAAGTTAACTAAAAAAAATCCACCAAATGGTCCCTGAACGCAGGGACCCCCCACAAAAAGGGATGGGTCAAATGCGGAAAAAAAATTTCACACACCTAATGGGATTTTTAATTTAAAACATCTGGCCCACATTGCTCTGATTTAATACATAACAGTAGGAACCATTGTCCTTAGGGATCCTAAAAATATTGACTAAAAATCTCTTACCTTCCACATACCCCATTAATTTATGATAACAATCACCTCGTCTGGTTTTATCCCTTACATGATAATAGAGAATAGTCGTGGGCTTGTTTTGGTTCTGTGAAGAACTACAAAGTCGCACATTGACGATATCACAGCAACATGGCCCGTGTACACAGCTGTACACAGACACCAAGACGGCCCAATCTGATTATTCCCTCGCCCTTCTCCCTTCCCCTGCATTTAGCCGCCAAAAACAGAGAGTTATGAAAAAATTGTGTCTCATATTTCTGACGTCGCTATTGTGAATGACGTCAACAATAATCAGCGGTTCGCTGGCTATAGTGCAGAGCTTCCAGCACTTCAATATACATAACACCAGCGGTTCTACGACTTTAAAAAGGTCATGCTACAACAAAAAGTAATTATTTACATTTAAATGTAAACTTCTGTGGTTCATAGCGCAATGCAGTTTAGCCTCACAGGGAAGGACTTTGCACCCCTCCGTTTGGAGTTTGCGGTTTAGTTGTCAAACTGCAAACAAACTCTCTACAAAGATTCAAAAACGGTCTTTTGGAATAAAGACAGCAAGCGAATAACAATCAATTACTTTGCGTGCTTCGTGATTAATAGAGCATTTTGAATCCCACAGTTTTCATAAATACTGATACACAGCTGCAAACTACTTCAAATGTCACTGACGATGCTGCTGGCAAATGAACTGGCCATGAAAAGCACAGCAAGGAAATAATCTGATTTGAGGTTGATGCAATCTCAAAATTACTAGACTCTTTGTGATGCAGCTTCATAGTTGCTGGAAAAGCTGAAAAAGATTTCCCTCTATCTGCCATTAAATTTAGACTTCTCTTTTTTTCTGTACGTCTAAACTCTTAAATTAGTCAATAAAAGAACCTTCTCTAAACATATTTATGACCTATAGATGGTTTTAACTTTTGCTTTAATCAAAATGGGAAAAAAAACAACCGTCAATGCACTTAGTTATTTGCAACAGGAGTAAAAGTTGCATACCTCCTTAAGAAATATACATATCTCATCACAAAAAACACCGTTTGATGTGTTGCCCCTTGGCTTACCAACAATTAGCTTATTTTCCATGTCGGTTTAGATTCTTGCAATAAAAACACAGATATAGACATGTTCATATTATATACACACACATATTGTAAACATAAAAAAATGTATTTTTGCGCGTACTTGATTGCCACTTAACACTATCTTATGAATTATTCAGGTATAAGAAAGCAACCAGCTCTGGGGATAAACTGCTGCTATGTCTGTTCAACATGGAAAACACAGCAAAGAACCAATTTTAAATCCTCTGGTGATGCACAGGTACCAACACTGGCCAGAAAATGTGTGAAAAACAGTCGGCGTTCGAAGAAAACCTTTTAAAAGTCCTTCAGAAAGCAGCAGAGGCATTGGTCAGGAGCACTTTAAAAGATTACAAGAAAGTCTGCCTCCTTGGACGCCAAAAGGAAAAAAAAAAGATTGGGTTTAAACCAAATACAACAGGATGGAGAACACATTTATCAAAGGTGTCATTAGAGTAATTTTAAGACCTATTAAGGGATAGATGTTCTTTATTATGTCTTTGGTATCTTACAAGGGAGGAAGAATCGTCTTATTTTTCCCATGGTGTGTATGTTTGGCATAACCAATTTGCCCGCTGGAGTTTATTTCCTCTTACAGGTGAATACAGGTTGTCTGCAGGCAAAAAATTGGCAAACCTGTATGGGGCATGCAGGTGGTCCACACAAAATGTTAAGATTGTACACTGCAGACTTGCAGAAAATGTTTATGGACATTTCTTTCCATGGCCGACAGGTTGTAAGGGCCACTTAAACCTTTAAGGGTAATTCAGAGTAAAGTAGATGAGATGAAGGCACATCACATTACTTTTTTTATTTTTGAAACCCCAAAAACCTGCACACTGCACAAAGGGCAGGTTAGTCCTGTTCAAGCTATTGTGATTACTGTTGGGAAGATAGACAATCAGTCTTGTCTGTGTGGGCATCCGACATGCAGGGGCGGACTTACCATTGGGCAAAGGTAGGCGATCGCCTGGAGCCCCCTGACACCTGAGTGCCCCCCACTCAAAAAATATCTAAATAATTTCCACGCCCATTATTATTTAACTCTGACATAAAAAAACCAAATGGCACAAGGCTGCTTGTGTGAAAGGGTTCCACCCTACCCCCAAGCCCTTTGCAGGAATCGATTATTCCATCAACAGCAAGTTAGCACAAGATGGAAACTTTCTGAAAAAAAAAAAAAAAGATGAAGCGTAGATATCCAAGTGCTGGTAAATGATTATAATCAGACTGTTGATGTAATTTTTTTTAAAAGAAATAAAACTATCTCACACAAAATTTGACAATATAAGTTAAACAACAAAACTAATGTGCAGGGAGACACAACAAGAAAAGAAGTACAGAATCAAAGAAACTCAATAAGAATATAAAGAAAGTCAAGAATGAGAAAAAGGAATGAAAAGGAGAGGAAAGGCAAAAAGAGGGGTAGATGTTTTTTTGTTTTTTTTTTACATTGATGACACTCCATAGTGTCCTGTTTTGTTCCATGTTCAAGCAAACATTCAACCACTGTGGAAGACTCCGAACTGCTAAGTCCACCACTGTGCACAGGCACTTACATATCACCTGCACACACCATCTATGCAGTATTTGTAGGGATCAGTAGGGAGCCCGTGTGTGCACAGCACTGATAACTAGAGTGTGGCATAAGGGCCGTATGCGAAAGTATCACCTTACCTGTACGTCATAAGTAACTAAATTGGATTTTCTGTGTTTTCTGTGACCATTAGTCATTCACTCCGCATTCATACTTAGTGATGGTAAGCTACTGGTGTAGCCACAGCTATTAAACTGACAGAGGCGTGGCTGCTAGTACACACCTACGACCCCTCTGACCATCACTGGGACATTCATATGCATTCACACACCGGAGGAGCCACACTGGATGCAAGGAGGGTGAAGTTTCTTGCCCAGAGACACAACAACAATTGACAGTTGGGAAGCAAAACCCTCCGATCATCGGCCAACTTGCTCAACCACCTGAGCCACTGAAATCCCAGTGCGTCAAACTAACCACACGCATAACAATGATGCATTGTATTTTCATGGTGTCCCTTAAAATGGCCACAAGGGAACTGCAAGACAATGCTGCATTCTCTAAAATGCAGCCGCACCTGTCTACAACCCCGAGTGGGCCTGAACAATCAAAAAACTTGTTACACCCGTATAGGTCAATTCCTGTAGGGGTGTATGTGACTGAGGCTTAAAAGTGAAGTTCTAATCTAAACTCCACCAAGATGTTTTCCAAATGTCTTTTTTTTTGTAATGGCTCTTAGAGAAATAGGCATTAGCACACGTTTACGTATTCCAAGTCCTTACATTAACTTTTTTTTAGCTTCAAAACAAAGGAATGAAAGTAATGTGAGACAAAAAATGTTTTAACCTAAACTGCACTGACTTCTGAAGAAACAAAAGTTACTCATCAGAGTGCGGATGTTTCAGGACATGGACCAAAAACATAAGGTTTTTGATTGTTGTTGTGTTTGTGGTTTTTACACTTTAAAATGTTCCATATATGCTTGTGTTTTGTTTATTTGTTTACACATATTGTTTGTTTGTTTTCCCAGATAATGACTCTTACTGACCTCATTGCACATGGATGTCAAACAAATTTTAGAGTGTCTGGGAATTTCTACTCTTTTTACCATTTCAGCAGTTGAGTGCAAGTCCACTAAAAGGTATTTCTCTATCGTTTGGTACAGGCGGTAAAAGCTGCCGTGATGACTTTCTGAGCCTAGCTAAACCAGGCGATATTAGCATTAAAAGCATGTAGCAAGCGGGTGCACTGTGGAGGGCGGTTAGATAAAATGAAGGCAGAGAGGATATGAAAGGGACACAGTAATATGATGTGTCGGGTGGCTTGATGCTCAAAAATCATTGGAGAAAACAAATTGTGTGGAAAAGGACAAATGCTGTGAAGGAACCGTGTGGGCCTCTGTGTTCAACAAATCAGATCAACTGAGAAAGGGTTGTTGGTACGTTAGAATAACTTTTCAAAAGTGCTGAGTAGAAAAAGTTTTGTTGAAGAAGAACTGAGGAAGATTTAATATGAAATCTACTTAAAACTCACTGACAACACATCTCTTTCCTATATGATATTAAAAAGCTTGATTGCATTTTATTGGTCAAAACCGCATTATCCAATTTGGGTTGTGAAAAAGAAGCAACTCTTTGGATTTTAGACAATAGCTCAATTAAACAATAAAAACTAACTTAGGAGTTTATGAGGTAATCACTAAGGGCCTGTTGCAGAAACAAGTCGATTTTTACAATGTTCAATTGTCAAGCCATAAAGTTACATTTTAAAAAGTACTTTCAGGATGGTGTAAAGAGCTGTTTTTATTTGTCTTGGTGGTTAACTTTTTTGCATCTCTCATCATATTTTCAGTACTTGTTTAGCTTTTGTGAATATTCTTCAAACATAAAAAATATTTGTTTTAGTAGGAAATAGTTTGGAGGAGTGGCTTCTTCTTTTCTTTTTCTACTGGCTCTTGTCCACCACATACAGTTGGAAGAGGCTTGGTTGGAAATGTTCAAGTGGGGCCAATCCTGTAAATCCTGCTCCTTTTATTTTTTTTTTTCCCACAGCTCTTTTCCGATTTATGAAACACTTGGTGTCATAGAATTCTGGCCAGGCACAAAATGCAATTATTTATTCTTCTTTCATGATCATGTTTACAATGGTTGGTACTTCCATGTTTTGAAAAGGACACTACCCACACGTCACTACCCGAGTCCCTGAGTGGTCAAACTTCTGCTGTTTTCAATCATGAAAACGATCAATGAATGCCCGTTTTGTACGTAGAGCCAAAAAAATGGGCTTACATTGTGTAGGGACGTGTGAAAGTGAGAGTTTTGAATGCAGAAGCCCAAAAGGCTGATTTACATGTGTTTACATAAACTTTTCATTGAACGTGGCCTCTTGACCGCAAGTCAACACAGTCGGTGTGTAAGTACATTCAGAGGCAGTCAGAAGTGTTGTTGCAGGGTTTAACTTCTATTTCTGGTCTTTCTGTTTCTCTTAGATTTATGTTAAGTTGATCTTATATATTATATGTATATATATATGTACATAGTATTAATTTTATTTATTGTATGTATTGTACATGCATGTTATTTTTGACTTGCACTTCATGTTTTTACATTTAAATAATTAAATTTTATTTGTGTCAAATAAGAAAAAATGACTGGAGAGTCACTGCAGAGAGAGTTAGAATCTGCTGCTTGTGTAATTGTCTAACTGTCTAATTGTCTAATTTGAGACTAAATCTGCAGGGTTTTTTTAGAACCATTCTGCAGCCCCAACACTTGTGCATTAGCATCCTAAAAAAAGCATTAGGTCGTGCAGTTACGTGTGTGTGTCAATTTTTTTACACCACATTTATAATAGTGCTTACAAAATGTGTTAACAATTAAAAACAAAAAAATCAGAGAAATGTGCTTTCAATCTTGATGTGTCTAATATTTATTTGTGACATCACACTCTTCAAAGATAATAACAATCAGAGATTTGCCTCTTAGTACAAACCAATAAACCACCTGACCACACCTTGTTTTGTAGTCAATTGGACTTAACAAATGAAGTCTCTGAGAGCATCCAGGTCTTCAAAGAAGTGGCAAAATGTTTTTGTTTTTTTTAAGTTGTAGTAAATGTTCCCACTGCTTTGCCTCCATTCACCATCTTTTGTATTTCCTTCTGCTCTCATACAAAATTGATAAAATAAGAGTGGCACTAGAGTTTTTCTTTCAGTGTGTTTTACAAAATAGAGCCAGGACATGAATGCAGTCATAATCCATCCTCACGACTTTCTCCCTGCCCATGCACTTGTTTCCAGTACCATTCCACTCCACTCCTGGAATAAATAATTTGTCTTTTTTGCTCCACAGGGTTTTCGTTTGCCTCTGTTCTGTGGCTCAACTTCTGTCCCCATGGAAATCCTTGATGAATACGTTGAGCTCACGCCCTCTGATCATCCCAGAGCTGAATGCCTTTATATACTCTTGCCTCTGGCTTCCTCCGGTAGTTGTAAAAAAAAAAAATGCCTCTCCTCCCTTCACCCTCAGACTTACAAATACACAAAGGAATAATACAATCAGATTTGAATCTTTTCTTCTGTTCTTTGCACACAAACTCTTTAGAGACAAAACCATATTATTCCCTCTCTCTGTGGAAATGAGCTGACAATAGCCCTGCTTGGTTAGAATAACAGCGAGATTTAAGAACACACAACTGTTTCAATCAAAATCTATAGTTCATCTGGGACCGTATTCACATTTCAGCTATTGTGAAATTGAGTCTGAAGTGGTGAGAACATGAGAACGGCGAAAAGCTGCCACTAAGTTTTTCTTTTGCATATCTCAGGACTCCAAAACAGAATTAGGAAGCCCGTGTGTGCGATGACATATGTTCGTATGGGTATTTGGAGGAATTAATGGTGGCAGTTGTCGCGTCTCTTGTGCCAACTTATCCTGTTGGCAAGTGCGTTGATTGGCATGTGCTGGAACACTGTCTGGGGCTCCTAATGATGTTGGATAGGCCCTCATCCCACTCACTGGGGTGTTGGTGTATTAGGAGATTGGGACTCGATAACAATAAGTGAACGCTGTTTCATTCAGGTCACTGAGGGATTCACTTCAAGCCTCAAATGCGGCACAAAGAAAGCACCCCCCCCCCCCCAGCGGGCAGTCCTCCTGTGGTATCAATTAACGAGTTGGTCCAATCAATGTCTCAGCAGTAGTGTGATACTTAACTACAAGGAGATTAGAACTGAGCTTACATCTTAACACAGTAGATTGAGCCATACAAACATACCAAACCCCCCCCGCTAACGGCAAATAAAACAGATGTTAGCATAACACATGCTTATTCTGTGTGTGCTTTATTGTTGCATCTGCCCTGAGACGCTCTCTGAGCGGAGGACAATAATGACATGTATGCTCTCACACTGTTGTCTCTGTCCTCTTATTTCTCTGTTTTGCTGAGCTAAAGTCTGACCTAAATACTGCAGGTTTTTGATGATGGGACCGAAACAGAGATCAGAGGTGTCCAGCGGGCTTGTTGAGAATGGAGAAAAACGGGAGGCAGGAGAGCTGGACTAACTCACAGAAATATGCTGGTTCTTGCCGCTCATTATTCCCACACAGAGCTGTATGTATAAGAAATGATTCTGTTTTGATGCCAAGCTTTTCATTTTGCTTTAATATAAGTTAAAAAAAAATATGTAGCATATTTTTACCATTTACCAAGCCAATAAAGGTCCATAATTCACATGCTTGCAGTTGGGAGGGGGGCATAAAGATCCTTGACCTTGGCCTTTGACCACATTTTTAAATTGAAGAGTCGGTAATGCAGCACTGGCAGCAGGCCCATCAATTAATGATCTGCTTCTTCCTTTATTCTCCTTAATACAGAGCCCCTTCGGCTGGCCGCAGACACACAAACACAACAAGAACAGGAGACACCGAGGAGAAGGAGGTGCTCACCAGTTTTTAAAAGTGCCCATTCATTTTTCATTGGTTGATGTGAGGGGATGTGATAGGTAAAAGCATCATGATGAATTCCTCTCCAGTTTAATCACCAGCAGCTCTTTCATCCTGCAAGACAAGCAGCTCTGACCAGGAGAACAGGTTTAAAATATCTCAGGAGGTTCAGTCTTTAACTGAAATGTACTGACTGCAAAACAAACAACTTCGACGTTACCCATAATACACTCAACACTATGTTCAATGTCTTTAGATTTTAAACAACAGCATTATTTTTGTGTGTGTCTTGCAATAAAAGCATTTTGCTAAAAGATGCATAAAAAAGGAATCAAAGTGGACAGATTTTGGAGCATCTTTGTTGTTAAAGAGTTAAATTGACTGAATAAAAGTAGTTTTTGGTTAAATTTGGGAAGTAGTTGAAACACGGGGAAGTTCTCCAAGCACAGAAGGTCAAGCCATTTAATTTGCTTGCTCTAAAAACACCTGAGGAAAGTCTGACATATGGGGATATTAGGGTTTTATGTCATACTAGGCGTGCCAGGTTAGAGCATGAGGTGCTCTAGATTTTAATACAATATGTGTGGAGACTTGTTGGTTAATACATTGAGAGATTTAACCTGAGTTTATAGATTTAAAAAAGTGCTTGTTACAACACTTATATCAGGACAAACATTTCGCTAATGGCAACTTACAATCACTACTGCTATAAACCGTCTAATTTCCACTTTTCATTGGTAAGTAGCATCACTAATGTTTACATTATTGTAGTGACATTAAATAGCTTTTGGAGTCTAAATGCTTTCAGATGGCTTACGCTCTTATTCTGATAAGGTAGTATCTAAAACAAGCTACATTTCCCAAAGTGCTGC
This sequence comes from Oryzias melastigma, assembly GCF_002922805.2. Taxonomy (NCBI): domain Eukaryota; kingdom Metazoa; phylum Chordata; class Actinopteri; order Beloniformes; family Adrianichthyidae; genus Oryzias; species Oryzias melastigma. The sequence goes on from NC_050527.1 coordinate 6,873,755, forward strand.
AGGTTTCTTTTAAAGTCTGACAAAGAAACTACAACACCAACGCACAATTACCTAAGCTTTTCCTGCAGTGACATAATGCACAAAGCTTTGGGATAGTTGCAGCAGTCACACCTGAGCCTCAAGACCTGGAAAAAAAGATGTTTCTTTTTGAGCATTTATACAGTATGTGCTAGTCTGGTAAAAATGAATTTTGAAAAAACAATTACTTGCCTCAACATTAGTACTTTTTTAGCTTGGCTAGCTTTGTTATTGTCTTGGATAATTAACTTAATTTCTTGTCACTAGTGTAACTAAATGTTAAGCAAAATCGCTATTAGGTCAGCCTACTGATCAAAGTAGCCTACAGTAGTTATTCTTGATGGTAGCCCAACAGTATTGCCAGATTTAACCCTTGTGCTCTCTTATAGGGTCCAGATGACCCCACCTGTACATTGATGTGTGATTCCTCCAATGATGAAGGTGGATAGGATTTTATGTCTGCCACATACACCAGTGAAGATAAAAAAAAATCCTCAAAAAAAACAAAGCTAAGTTCGCTGTCTTGTGGGGTCCAAATTTGCATTATTTTTTTGCTTCAAAAAAAAATCCTACACTGTAAACCAACCGTGCAACGCAAGTCTATCACCTTCTTAGCAAATAATTTGCAATTTGAATCTTTATCTCAGTTTAATGTAAACTCAAGATAACACATTTAAATACCACATCCATTGTTATTTTCCAGGTAATGTACCCTGATACAGATCACGTGCAAATACCAGGCATCAATAGGCCATTTGTTGAATATTAGTATTCTCACTTTCTTTTCTATGTTCTGTCATCTCTCCTTCTCTGCACCCAGCTTAAACTCTGATTCAGAATATTTAAAGAACCGAGATGAATTGGGGTAAACAGAAGTACACGTCACTTTTATCCATTTAAGTAATCAATCAATAAATCAGTTATGATCAGCTTTATAAGTCACCCACTATCTTTCCCTGCCAATTCCCCCTAAACAATTTACCAACAAAGTAAATAATCAAAATAATAAGTTTATCAATCAGCTGCTGAGTAGGTGTCTTTGAAAGTCACTACCAATCATCCCTCAAACGGAGGTTCAGAGCAAACTGTCAAGGCTCTGTGAGTCAGGGGAAAATCAAGGCAGAGTCGCGCAAAGCACACCTCAGCTCTCTGAAGTGGCTTCCCTTCTCCAAACACCGATCTGATAAGATAGAAGCAAACCCCACCAGGAATTTGTTTTCCCCTCTATTTCAGTGCAGAGCACAGTGAAAGCAAAGACATGAGGAGAGGAGAGCAGCTCAGACCCAGTCTCAAGACACACTAGGAAAAGCAAGTGAATTGCAGAAAAGGAATTCGAGGCTGGTTATTAGTTTTGGCTTGTTTTATACTTACTTAGAGAGGCCAAACATCTGCTTCTCTCATTTAATAGGGGAGGAACCCTATAGGTTTGGCTGTGGCTGAGCAGCCTGTGACTCAGGGAAGGACAAAAGCAAAGATATTACAGCTGCTTAGATTCCATTTGCCATTGACTGAATGTGGATTCAATTAAGACAAGCTGAAGGTCATGAAGAAAATGCATTGTGAGACAATCCATTGCTGTGGCTCACAGAAACTCTCTTAGCCATAACCATATTGAACCCAGCCTGCTTAGCATTGCCGACGTCCATCTGAACACTATGAGGGAAGTATAAAAAAATACCAATGTGAGTAATCAGTGTTGCTGTCAGACCGGGTTTGTTGTTGACAGCAGTCCAGAGCGACGGAAAATAGAGAAGCGATAAAGATCAGTGAGGTAAGGAGGTGACACAGGTGGAGAGGCAGGAAACAACCATGGGTGGAGAGCGGAGTACTATGGGAGGGAAGGAAGGAGTTGGAGGATAAAGAGATAAGAGGGAAGCAGGCAAAGGAATTTGTGACAAACTGAAAGCAGTGGAGTGTTGCTGAGGGGAAAGGGAGGAGCCAAGCACAAGAAAGAAGTTAAGCTTGGAGAGAAAGAGGGGTTAGAACAGGTAGAGTTGGTTAGCGGTGGCTTTAATCCTTTTTCCACAACTTACCACCACTCTGTTCTTACTGCAGCCTAAAGAAAGCAAGAAGGAGAAAAAGCAGACAGAAAGGCCGAGTGGAGGCAGGAAAGGGGAAGAAGTTTAAGAGAAGAGAAACAAGCCTAAGAGGGGGAGAAAAAAAGGAGAGCAGAGACGAGGTCTAAACAGGGCAAAAAAAAAAAAAAACAGCTGACGGAAAAAAAAGCCTAGAATGAACTCCACGGACTACTGACGTCAGCAAAATAAAAAGAGGAAGAACGCCAGGGAAGAAGTTACTTTGGTCTGTGTGGCATGCTCGAGCGAGTCTACTATGCAAGTAAGACAGCTGGGATAAACAAGATTCGGGCACACTTCCAAACGGCACCTTTCTCTGAAGCAGCATGTTGATGAAAGAATATCGCATATGCATGCCACTGACTGTGGAAGAGGTAAGTGTCTGTCTTTCCCATGCTAAAGAAAATGCACACCCTCGTCACCCTCAGAAAACATGAAACTGACAGGAAAAGGGGGCTTTTTTTGAAACACGAAGATGCTTTTAAAGCTTACAATCTCAACAGAGCAGTTGAGAAAGTGTGTACTGACAGAGCTTCGGTACATTGGTGTCAGGGTTTTTTTTCCATACAGCTAACATAAAACACCTGGCCAACAGCTTTACCCTGAAAGTCTGCAGTTTTGTGTATGCTGTTTATCTCTTCCTGCCTCTTGTCCCTCTTTTGCTTGCATTTGCTCGCACGGCGGCGCACAAACTAGTCCAACTGGTTATGGCTGTGCGAGACCTGAGCTCAAACAAAACCTTCGCAACTTTACACACAAACCGTTCTTGCAGGAGAGCGGCAGAGAGAGGGAGTTAATTCCCTGAAGTGCCCTTCAAAAGGAATGTCCTCATCCCTTTCTGTATGCACCCCCACCCTCTCACCTCTACCTGTTACCACAACAATGACAGTGACAAATCACAGTCCGGAATGGGATTTACAGTATCAGTACATGGCACATGGAAACTTTTGGCTCGCAGCAAATCCTCTTTTTCCCTGATTGTGAGGCTAGTTTAAATGCAGCTTACTTGAGGACATATCAAATTGAGATGACTACCTCATTCCAGATCATTTCCAACATCTCTACTTGAGCTGTAGTGGTTGTCATATGTGACACATCCAGTAGTTCCTTTTGTAGCATGATACATCTCCCCCGAGTGGAGGGATGTTGTGTATTGTGTTGTGCTCTGAGAGAAGCAGAGTGGTGACAGTAGCTCAGTGTGTCAGAGGACTTGATGCTTCATTCTCCATTTCCTCTTGACACTTGGCGAAGGTGTCTGGAGAAATACATACTGGTTCACAGGTACTTGAGCTCATAAGCAGCTTCAGCAGTCAGAGTAACGAGTTAGTGGGACAGGTGGAGATCAGATGGAGCCGTACACCCTTCCTCCAAGCTATAAACCCTCAAAATGATCTGTGATAGTCACCTCCATCTCTGTACGGTTTAATGATTTCTTGGTTGTTGTGTTTTTTTTCTTCAGACTTACCACAGTAAATAATTCATACGTAAAATTTTTGACAGGGTTCCCATGGGAAATACTCTCAGAAAATATCACATCATCGCTCTCTACAATGTTAACCATGTCATTATCATTACTCTCATCTGTGACAACAGCCTTTAATGAAATTAAAAAAGCTTCTTTTTTTTCAGTTGAATAAGCGCTTTTATTATAAATGACATAATATTCCAGTGGAAATGTGCCAGGCCTAAAAAAGAAAAGTCATGAAACGGATGCAAATCATCCACAAGCAGACTTATTTAGAATCAAATTGACTTCGCATTAGTGTCCAAAAGCAACAGTAAATCAACAACAGTGTGCAAAAGCAGGGAGCAACCCCTCGTTTTTCTTTGTTTCACTTCCAAAGTGCCAGATTACTTTATGCTCATTTAAAGTAGTCTTTTGTAATTGCATTCCTGTCTTTTCAAACACTTTTGCTTGAATGTCCTTTGTTCTTATTTCAGTCATTCTTTTGTTGAAGCGCTTAAAACAGACCTGTGAGTCGCTTACTCAAATAAAAAAAATCCTCCATTTCAAGAAAAAGGCAAACCTTCCCAGACAAACTGACTAAAATGCACTTTTAATATCCTAGAAGTCAAATAATTTGTCACTACTTGAAGTCCCACTCGAACTATATATTTTTGCCTTTCTTAAAATCATTCCCAGTGGTCTTTTAATTAGATTTTTGCAATTTTAAGGCAAATTAAATAAGTCTGTCTGTCGTTTCTTAAGCTCATTTGAAATTTGCCTCTGAGTTGTTGGCACAAAAGTTAGCCTCGACTAATTTCCCATAAACCCGTTGTTTAAACTCTCCTGCTAGCTTATAGCACCTCACAAGGCCAAGTTAACATTAGCATTGTAGAACGAACAGCGAGCAATATCAGAGTTATCCAGCCGTAGCTTTGAGCCAGATTCCAGCTCAGACAAGGAAAATGAAGACATAATTTCTTTGCAAGTGGACTCAACTGAATTGGACCAGAGAAAAGGAGACTTATACACTGCCGTAGCAGTTGCTGCGCCACAAAGAAAATACTCAAAAATGCAGGTTAATCTTAAATAATTTTATGCATACCCTCCATTATGAGACAAATACTACCAAAGTACCAAAGCATGTTAAAACACAATTTTCATTGAAGTAGGTCTTAAGTGACGTGCAAAATAACAAAATGATATCCTTTTTGCATCTTGTACCTGGATCTTACAAAGAATTATGTTTTAAAAAACAAACAAAAAGCCAGTCTGGACTTGGTGAACATCCTGTAACACTTGTAAAACATGCAAAACATGGGACGTGGGAACCATGAATAAAGCTATTTATGTAGACAAAACTTGTTCTTCCCCCTATGTCATATTCCTCTTTTTACCCTACAATGTTATTCCCTCATAATACTGTGCCTTTATTTAATATTTGCACAGATCAACATGAAAAAAGGGCACTTAACTTTAAAGCATAAATAATCCCTTTTTCTTTTCAAATTGATATTTTGACAAACACATTGTTTGAAAGCTGTCCTTGGAAAAAAAAGGAAACAGTATAGGACCTAACTGAAACAATGTCAACATAAATCCCAAGGGCCCTTAAATTGCAAAAAATGATTTAAACATGTTTTCTTAAATGTCCAAAATTCTGCTCAGATCAAATTTCTAAAGTACTTTGTCTGCGTGAGAAAAGCGGTCTGCTTTTGTGTCTGGTATTTGTATGACGGTATTAAAACACAAATCACTGTGATTAATTAAGTCCCATGAATACCCAATAAGTAAATATTGAATGTTGACATTCCACTGTAATTGGAATAAGAAGGAGAGTCGCCTGATGTCAGTAGTGAAGAATGGCATACACATGTCAGCCCTCCTCCTTCTCTTGTTCTTGCCATCTTTCTTTTTAGCCAAGGTTTCTACTTTTTATCGTATTCTAATGTGTTTTTGTCTGCCTTAGTGCTTACCAATATAATATAGGGCAACAAAATAAATTGCTTTGAATAGCAGCAGCCATGTAGTTAATTTTTTTAATAGTATTTTTTTTCTTTTTTTTTGTATTTTTTAATGAATCTTCACCAATAAAACGCTTCCTTTGGATATGAGCCTGGGCAGAAAATGAATCTAAAAGTACCATTAGTGCAAAAAAATGAGAAAAAAAAGTGTGTTTGAAGAATGTAGGTCTTATAAGATATGTCAGTAAGTCTGTCAGACTGAGTCCAATATGGATCAGTCCAGATGCCCAAAGGCCTCGTCCTCTTAAGACCCACTAAAAGAAAATACTCATCAGCATCAGGCACAAACTAGGGCTGCAGAACAGAACAAAGTCACTTCTCTTTCATTAGGAGTCCATATACTTTCACCCTCTGTGCCTGAAATAAAATGTAGATTTCTGAGATTCTTGCTTCGGGACAATCTTTATGCACACCAACTGGCCATTTAAAAATTAAAAGACAAAGCTCTGTACTCATACAGCCCTGAGCAGTGTGTGGAAACTAAAACTAAGACATTGAACCTGCTGCCAGACATGACTTCTGCCTTTATTAGCTCATTGATGGTTACTATCATTTTCTGCTTTGTCGATCGTCATGCAGGAAGTGTTAATAGAGTGCTTTCACTTTTGTTTAAGTCTAAGGACTGATAGAGGGCTGCAGAAAATTCCAACTAAAAAAAGAATAGATTTGTTCATTGTCCTGAACAGATAACTGTCGTTTGTCCTGTTTGGGTGGAGTCAGTGTACTATTGTTAACATACCGCGTGTTAGTTTAGCATGTACTGGAATGCTGATGACCTGGATGTCCTGGAAAAATAAAGCTAAGGTTAAAAAAAACATTTTTATCAACAGTGAACCAATCTTTAAATAGAAGAGGCAGCGTCAGTTCATCCAATCTATTCACAAAGTTTCCAGTTAGGTAATTTGGGGGATTTCTTTTAGACAGGAAAGTTAACTTCACTTACTTTTTAATTCCTTAAATAATGATATTATAATGATTGTTCCATATTTTTCCATTTCAAATCACTATAGTTACATGAAAAAGTGTTTTAATAACCAAACTACATTGATTTTAACAGCAAAAAGAAACATCAAGTAAAAAAAATTTTTTTTTTTCTAAAAAA
>NC_050527.1:6880521-6905666 GCF_002922805.2 Oryzias melastigma
TTTAACAGCAAAAAGAGACATCAAGTAAAAAAAAAACTTTTTTTTTCTAAAAAAATAAGTAATCTGGCAACTATCTGCTGCTCAGAAAATAGTAACTGGTGCAAACCAGATACTAACCATGAAAAAAAGAAATATTTTATATAAAAAAAATCTGGTTAATATCTGCTGCTCATCAGAAACTATCTAGGGAGCACCAGATAGTAGCCAGATTCTTTTTTAGTTTTAAGAAGAAAAAAAAAGTTTTTTTTTGTTTGTTTTACTTCAATGTCCCTTTAGGTGCTCTGTTGATTTTGACTGGGCATAAGAAGAAAAACAATTTATCAAAACAAATTATGAACTGAATATTTTTAGTATGTTAGCGCTGTGGTTAAATATATATGTATTGTTTGAACTTTCTTTTTCTTAAACAGAAATAGCCGATCACAACACACTGTGCTAGTTGCTCAATTTTTGAATGTTTAGTTATAAAAACAATTAAAGCAAGCCAATAGAGTATGCACAATTAATAAATTGATTTAAATCCAACTCATTTGATTAAAATAAAATAAATGGTGACCGGTGACCTAATCAAGGTGCAACCCACCTTTACCCAACAGAAGCTAGGCTGGATCCAGCTGTCCCGTGACCCCAAAAGCGATTAAGCAGGTTCTGAAAATGGATGATTAAAAAAGAAAAAAACATTGTAAGGCAAACTAAAATAGTGCACAATTTATAAATGTAACTAAATCCAACTAATTAGATTTGATGTCAGAATTTATTTTGTTTAAACATACAGGCAGATCTTGTTGGTATATTTCTGTGATGACAGACCTTCAAAACACCAAACGGAATCAATCAAACTGATCAAAAGCTGGGTTACATTTTGTTGCTTTTGTTGATTTCTGGTTTTGTGTTTACCCACAAGTCTCTCATTCTCTCTTTCCTTCTCCATCTTTCTACCCCACCCTCACCATCCTTAACTTGCCCCTGTCTCCAGTACAGGATAGGGCAGCTCTACATGATCAGCAAGCACTGCTGTGAGCAGAGCGACGGTGGAGAGGGAGTGGAGGTGGTGAGGAATGAGCCAGATACTCACCCTGAGCACGGCCTTGGACAGTTTACCGAGAAGCGAATTTACCTCAGCAGGTAACGTTCATCTCCTCAAACAACGCCGTTGCTGTATTGATATTCCTAATTGTTTACCTGTTTTATCCTGGGGTTGTCAGTTCTGACTTTACAGCAGCTGATCCGACAGTCTCCTGACTCAGTGTAATGCTTTAAGTGTGGATCCAAGCAACTGTCAAGTAATAAATCATCATTTTCACACCACTTGTGAAATGTACCAAACTTCCAAGATCAGAAATCTCTGTCTAAAAAGTCTTTGCAATGAGGTTATAAAGAGGAAGATGAGTTCATCTGTCTGTTGGCTTTTAAATCTTTTAATTGTATAAACACAGGCCTCCAGCTTGGTAGAATGAAGCCACGTCATCCTGATGGCAGTAATTACAGGATGATGGGATGTTTTTATCCTATTATTTTTCTTAGCGTGGAAAATTGCCTATTTTCAGTTTTTAAACCAGTAAAAACAATAATTTAAATTAGGATTAAACAAGTATCAATTTCCTATACCCACACTTTGTTCAAATGGTCATAGGGGATGCTGAAATCTATCTCATTTATCTTTGGCAAGGATCAAACAGTCTTGCAGTGATTTTCTTTTGTTTATCACCTAGATGTTACAAAGCAGATGCGTTTTTTACTAACATTGTAATGTAATTAAACTCTAAGCATTGAAAAAGCTACAGCAATTGTCCCAAAAAAGGTGTGTAAAGTAAAAGAAAAATAAGTTTTCTTTGACAAAATAAATGTTTGCATGTGCAAAAAGACTATAAATAAACGGTACAAAACTAACATTTTGAATTCAATATTAAGCAAAGGCAATAAGATTTGGTAGTATTATATCAGAACAGTTTGTTAGTAACTTTGCAGTAGACATGTTTTGCTTTTAAAGCATAAAAAAGCTGTATTTTTGGAAGTAGAATCATTTTTGCTGTATATCATCATAGTCATTAATACTGTGGTGATGATGATTTTGTAATATTCTAATATTTAATCAAATACAAGCCTCAGGATTTGGTTTGTTCAACAGGTTATCATAAACTTAGTTTGTCCAAAGACAAAAATAAACAGGACCACAGAAGCTGATTGTGAGCTTTAAAGAAGGTGTCAATTCAGCTTAGAAGTAGCAACATTGTGCTAGATCGTGTTATCTTCTGAATTTATAGGAGTCTTGTGATGGAAGTTAGTAAAAGGTACAAGTGAACTTTCATTGTAGCTTTCATTTTATGACTGTTCTTTCCTGTCACTAACCCTCCAGCACATATCGTTTTTTTTAATTACCTCTGGTGAATTGTTCATTAGTGCCGCCTACCCGCTGGTTTCTGATTTCCCAGATTTGGGTCGTATGTCTGACAAGATTGACAACCCCCCACCACCACCACCATGTGGTTTTGTATTTCTTAACCCACTTTGAATAAAACTGCATCTTTACCTGCTCGAATTAGGATAGGTTTGTTCTCACGAAGTTCATTAGGATCAAGAACGGATGTTTTCTTGGAACAAAGTTTTTAGTATTTTCTGCTCTGACCGTTACAGAGGCCTTGAAGTGCAAATCACACTAACAATTAATTCAATGCAGAAATATAATAAAGATCAAGAAGAAGGAGAAGAAGAAGAATGATAACTCAAAAAAGCAAAACTATTCTATAAAAAAACAAAATTGCATTTCAAAAATCCAGAAACCAAACTGCAATTACAAAAAATTAAACGAAATAAAATGAAATTATTTGGAAAACAAAATTTCCAGAAATCAAAATGAAATGTTAAAAAAACAAAACAAAAAAGAAACCGAAAAAGGTAGGTACTATGGGGCACAGCCATTTGGATGATGATATCCAGTATCCAATATTGCTTTATGCAATAACTTTCTGTGGAAACATTGCACAAACAAAGAAGAGGGAACCGGGGGCCATTGAGTAGCTGCTGAGGCTCATCGTTGTGTGATGACAGGACTATGTGCTGGTGTTGTGTACTAACTGGGTTCACAGTTTTTCTTCATTCCATTCGGCTGTTACTGTGTGACATTGTTCAGGGGTCTGGTCCTGTCAGGACAAGTGGGACTTGGGGAAGTAGTGGTTAGCTCTACAGTTTTTAGTATTTGTTGAGCATGGCCCTGATACTTCAGTCCAAATACCACGAGCAGTAGCAGTGTAACCTGACTCTAAACCAGTCCTGGAAGCATCTTATCCCACTAGAGCATAACGATTTATCAAGTCTTTCTGGTTTTCCCTCAAGAAAGATGATTGAAATGCTTAGTAGTCGTGATCTTTTTTTATTCTGCAATGTTCATTCAACTGACTTTTCCCCCAAAAAACTCGGATTTTGTTTTTTACCTCATGACCACTTCCTAAAAGTATTATGTTTAGAGCTTATTGCTATCAATGGTGAAACTCACATTTTAGACAGTGCCTTTGCCATCACTGCTATTTCTCAGTTCAGTCTACTTTAACCCTTTAACAAAGGCGATGTCGCCAGTGACAATGACATACCTTTACTCTTTGACCGTTTACCCCAGGCATGTCCAAAGTCCGGCTGTGAGCCAAATGCAGCCAGCTTTCAAGTAACTTGTCATAAAATCAATAATACATGTTCCCCACTTTTTAAAAACTGTCTGTACAATTTCTTGAGTGCGATTGGCTGGACTTGTGGCAACACCGGGGTCTTCAAGTCAGAAATATAACCGTAATTTTAGTCAAAATGCATTTAAATGTGATGTTTTATGGGGCAAAACATAAAATATCCCATTCCAAAAATAGTTAATTTTCACGAATTGTTATTACGAGGGTTCAAAGAACGCAGACCAAATAGTTGGCCCTAACAAGGGGCAGTCATGGTGCAGTGGTTGGGCGGTCAACCTCTCATAGTAAGATTGCAAGTTTGGCTCTCGCCATGTGTAAAAATGTCCTAGGGCAAGACACTGAACCCCACGTTGCATCTGGTGGTTGTAGGATAGTACCAGTATTTGGGAGCATAACTGGCATCAGTATATTCATGAATGGGTGCGAGGGTCAATTGGGACTGTGACTGTAAAGCGCCTTTTCTACCTTAAAGGAAGGTAGAAAAGCACCATACAAGTATACACCATCTACTGCGTTTTTACCTCACCAAATCTGGCCCTCTTTGCAAAAAGTTTGGACATCCCTGGTTTACCTGATTAACGTGAATCAACCGTTATGCAACACACTAGTAAAGTGTTTCATATTTTTATTTCCGGTTCTGGTCTATCTGCTTACATAGTCACATGATTTATGATACTCAATGATTTTAATGGCCTGTAACTGTGTTAGTAAGGTAAAAATGTCTGATCAGAAGTTATGAACTGGAAAATGTTCATTCATGTAAAGGAAATGGTACGGTCGAGCAGGATTTTATGAGTTCGCTTCCCCCACTTCCTTTCAAGCAATCTATAATTTGACACCTAGTTATCTTTTGTCTGACATATCTTTGTATGGATGTAAACCTCTTTTGATTGTACTACACATGTAGGCTTGCTCGATTGCTTGAAATAAACTATTTCAGTTCAATTCAATTAAAAAATATTGGTTCACACCCACTTTTCTCAGCTTCAGAATTCACTGGAATCACATTAATTACATAAACAATTAAACGTCAACACTGGAGCTAAAGCTCCAATTTCAAAGAGTTAAGGTTTCCTGGCACTTCTGTTTCTTCTTCCGGGATAAAATTTCTGCTCTTCCTGCAGCAGATTTTCCAAAATTTAAGGTCATTTTTTTACTACTTTTACTAACTAAGCTTACCAATGTGGCACAACTGTTCTGTAAATGTATCACGTAATTACGAGAGTTTTTACAGTTAAGGGATTTAATTATAAAGATTTATTTTTGAAATGTGCCTCAAACTTTATTGCAATTAAAGTTAAAGACTTAAAAAAAAAATAGAAATCTCTTCATTAATCATCAAACCCAATCTAAACTTCACTCATTACCTTATAGCCACAACAATTCTTAATCAATCCTGGTCCTTATAGAGTCATGCTCTTGCTCTGGAGGATGTCTCTAATATGTAGACTGATGGGGAATTCAGCGCTCATTAGTGAATGTATGTAGGAACACACACCAGTACAGTGACTGCACAATTGCATTCCACTTCAATCATTTTCTGACATGTGACTTTGAAGCTGCAGTAACAATTCATCACCACAGGTGTAATTGAGTGTGAGTCATACAAATCACTGCTCTGGTGAGAGTGGCCTACAGCTAATCCAGCTATAAACGGAACAAAAAAAAAAACACTTAAGATTTTTTTTTCATCTTCTATAATCTCTGTCTCGGTCTTTCACATTTTCTTTTCCGTGGTTGTGATTTTTCTGATATGCTTTCAGCAAGCTGCCATCTTGGGCCAAAACTTTTGCTCCGCGAATCTTCTATGTGACAGAAAAGGCATGGAACTTCTATCCATACACCATCACAGGTTTGTGCATGACTTTAAGGTGTTCATACAATGGTTACAATAGTGTTTTTTCCCTTATTCCTTTAATTCTATGCATATAGATGTGTGGCTCCAATTAGATGCTAATTCATGTTTCTTCCTGTTTCATATTGAAAACCTGTGCTGCTGCAGAGTATTCAGTAAGTACTCCTTCCCATTTTTCATTTTATGTAACCAAAAATAGCACCTCATCTAGTTTAATCTTAAACAATGCCTTTTAACCTTTTATTTTTGTTGTTTTTCTACCCCATGGGATTTCACAGGTGTCATTTATCCCCAAGTTCAGCATCCGTATTGAGACAAGATTTGAGGACAACAATGGCAGTAATGACATAGTGAGTATGGTCGTAGCTCAGGCAAGACACAAGAAGATGGAGGAATCAGAAAAAAAACCTTGAAGAAGGATAAGGGAGGGGAGGGAAAACACAATCTCTCTGCAGCAACATAAAAACGTTAATCAAACGGATGTGGCCATTACAAGGGAAACGAGCAAAAAGCACAGAATGCACTATTGGCAGCTCTATTAAGCAGATGTGTAGCATGCTGGTTCTAGATGCCGTGTTGCATTTTCACCAAATCTAAAACCAGAAGGAGACTTAAGCAAAGGCATCTTTTTTCTGGTCCTCATGTTGTTGCTCGACAGAATGAAATCAAGAAATGAGAGCAAACATGGTTGAATTTACAGAGCCACTCTTGTTAAGGAAAAGATAGGAAATTGTGTAGGTTCACCTGAAATAAGCTTTTATTTATAGATACTAGATGCTTATAGGTAATGGATTTTTACCTTATCTTGGCAAGGAATTCAAAGATTTTTTCTTTTTTATCTTATTTTTGGTCTGTGTTGAGCTCTGTATTCTAAATATTTAAATTGGGGGGAGTGGGTTAAAGCTCTTTGGGACAATCAGTGGCTTAAAACCCATAGACTTTGTGTCTTGAACATAATTGTATTAGAAACCTTCAAAATGTTTCGGATTAAAGTACCTGATAAATGACAAAGAAATTAAATTAACTTTTATAGCTGGATTTTTGCTGAAAGTTTAATTATGTAGAAATTTAAATTCTCACTGCAGGAACATAAGTAATGATAAGTTTTGTGAAAATTGCTTAATTTCTAAAGTCCTCATTGAGGGAGAACCTTCAGACACTTTGGAAAGTTTTGAGAGATCAAATTTTGGATTTTCTAACTTACACCGTGTTCTCTCTGTTTCTGAAAAACCAGTAAAGCACTCACAGAGCTCCGCAAACCGATTCTCTGTGAACTCTGTCTTGTGTAATTTGTTGTGCAGGCACAAACAGGCTCAAACGATCTATAGTTTTCAGAAACGCACATCACACTTCCAAGAATTCCTAACCTTTTCTTGAATTAATGATTGCAAAACTTGTTTAAGAGCTCAACCAGACTTGCTAGTCTGAAGTATCCATCACCTAAAACATGGAGACAGAGCTGAAGATCCTGAACACACTTTTAAAGCAGCACAATACCTCCAGTGAATGCAACACATTCCATAAGAGGGAGCAGGACCTTGAGTAGACGGAGATCAGCAGCACCGCCCAAGGAGTGTAGTGGGCTGTTATTTAGCCACAGGTCTTTCCTTTTTGTTAGTCCTCAACCTGTGAAATGAACAACATCTTTGGGGATATTAGAACTAATTTTATACAAGGTCGGGAAAAACCCCTTTCTCACCAAGTTTACTTAGTGCTTTCTCTCAAATAAAAAAGTACATTCTGCTTTCATGGGAATCTTTCCCCTCTCCTTTTTACGTCCCTCATACATCCTAGTGTTTCCCTTCATTCTCCTTCTTGTCTATCTGTTTTTCTCATCTATTTGCTCCAGTGTGATTTCTACAAAGGGCCTCGGGGTGGGATATGGTGATGGGTGTTATGGTGTGTGACCTCCGTTTTCTGCACAGTTACTCATCTGCTCTTATCCTGCTCTCCCATCGAGTGAGTAATGCATGTGTGCAAGAGTATGGATGAGTGTGCGTGTCTGCTGTCATTATATTTTATAACCTCCTCCATGTGTTTGGATCTAGGTGTTTGGGGATTCGCCAACCCCAGCAGAGAATGTCAGCTTCCTGGATATTCTGACCGATCCCATTCCTGAAAAGCACTACAAAGAATCAGAGGTGGGGATTTGTTTTTACAATTGCACAAAAGAGAACCGGTAAAATTAAGTACTGTGAGAAGAAAAAAATTAATGACTCATAAGTAGGGTTGGGCGATATGGGAATTTTCATATTGCGATATCGTTTTTTTTTCATATTGTGCAATAACGATATTAAAAACAATATAAATCAAATAACTATATTTGTCAAAGTAATCTTTATTGCAAACAGCTTTAGGACTTCAGATTTTAAAGCGTGTCTTCTTTCCCTCACACTCTGTGGATCTGTCGGTCACAAACAGCGCACCTGCGGAAGAATAATCCAGTCGGACCGAACCATTTTCAATTTAGAGGAGGGGGGTCCACAGACGATGTTTCCAGAACAAAATATATAAACATCGTTACCTTGACATTAAAAATAAAAGTATTTGCGATTATATATTGGTTATTGGTTTACTGAAATAATGTTTTCTGTTGTGTCCTTTTGTCATCATTCGGGGCCTCCGTGCCCCCCCTCTCAGTCTGGGCTCCTAGAATCAGCCACTCCAGAAGAAGAAGAAGAAGGGCGGCTCTTCCGGGGGTTTCTCCTGTGTTCATTTAAAATGAAAGTTTATCGCAATAGACTCATTTCACTATCGAAAAAAAGTAATATTGCAATAACGATAATTATCGTTTTATCGCCCAGCCCTACTCATAAATAATACAGAGTTAAGCTAGAAGATTTGCATTGCCTGCGATAATGCTAGTGTGAATGCTTTTTCCTGAAAGTAATCACTGAAGATGCTGAAGCTTTTTGCTGAAAATGGTGACACGATTTACTTTAATTGCTGAAGGGATTTGCTGAAAATGCAAAAGCTATAGACTGGAAATTTTGTTAAAGAACTATGAAAGAGCGCTGAGTTGACCTAAATTTCTGAAAAATTAGTAGTAAAATTGCTTAAGAATCCTTAATACATGCCAACTTCGCAAAAACATGTAGTGTGCTGCTTAAATATGAGCGAAACTCCAAATTAGCCAAAAAAAACCTCAGTAGATAACAAATTAGCCAAAAAGCTTAGCATGTTGCTAAAATATTAGCTAAACTCCAAATTACCATTAAAAACCCCAGTAGATGCCAAATTAGCCA
Source organism: Oryzias melastigma (assembly GCF_002922805.2). Lineage (NCBI taxonomy): Eukaryota > Metazoa > Chordata > Actinopteri > Beloniformes > Adrianichthyidae > Oryzias > Oryzias melastigma. The sequence goes on from NC_050527.1 coordinate 6,889,299, forward strand.
AAAAGCTAGGTATAAATAGGTATAAAATATTAGGTAAACTACAAATTTTTGAAAATTCCTATAAAAGATAAAAACATGGCCCATTCATTTATTTAAACGCTTGCTGCTAATCTACTTGAAATTTGGAAAGGATGTGAAGGCAAAACATTTACACCTCTTCTGAGGGTGCAACAAGTTAAGAAAATTCTGGGATGGAATTGAAAGAAACTTTCAATTTATTTTTGGAGGTAATATTCCAAATCCCTTCCTTGATATTTACCTGGGAAACATGGTTTACATTGTTCAAAAGGAAGATATGTTTTTAGCAAAAATGATTTAAGTTGCAACAAAAAAAGCAATAACAAAATGCCGGTTACAATATTGTTTATTGTTGTATGATCTAAAAATTAATATAAATAAAGTTTTAGAAAAAAAACAAAATTTGAAATTTGAAGACTTTCTCATTTATTTCCTATGGGGCATATTTTGCTCGATATTTCAAAAACTATGAAGTTTATGAAAACCAAAAGTACAACCCTTAATGTCCTGAACGAGCTGAACATTTTGATACCAAGATTGCTGAAATCGCTGTAAGTGTGATGGAGTTCTTACATCCTGAAAATGTATGGAAAGGAGCAGAATATTCACTATAGTATGAATGCTTACAAAACCTTTTAAAGATGTGTGCTAATATTATTAGTTAAAGTCAGCAGAACAACACAGAACATGTTTCTGTCAAGACATGGAACATGCTACATCTATGTAAACATCATTGGGTCTTTAATTTAACTCAAACTGAGATCAAAATCAATGCCCAGCTATATCATATTACATCACGTTGCAATTTATTCAGAAAAACTAAGCCAAAATGCACTTGCAGCAAACTGACTAAACATCATCTTTTATGGAGGCACTCACACTGGTCGATAAAAATAATCAATCAATTGCATTTGATAAACAGCACCTGCTGCTACTTATCGTTTTCTGTCCAGCAGAAGCACCGAGGGTGTTGCTAATGTTTCCTCCTCTTCCATCATGAGTTCGTTTGGGAAACCAAGACAATATATTTTCAGTCTCAATACCACATTTTCATGAAACTTGTGACTAACTTGACTTCATTTGCCTCACCTGAATACTTGACCAGTACAAAAATTAGTAAGAAAGTCTTAAAAAAATCATACAATAATAGGAATTTTTTTATGTATTTTGAGGAGATTTTCACTCGATTTGTTTGATTTATTTGGTCTGTGAGAATGCTCATTTGAACTTTGTATACAACAAACAAGTAAACTTGTGTTGGACTAAAAAATAAGGTTTTGCAAAATTCAAGCAGGCTATAGAGTGCTGAAAGAGCTGAACTAAAGAAACTAAGAGGAAAAACATGAACAGCCTGAGTGGGAAAAAGTGCGACTCCAGAGAAGATTGGAGGTGGAGGCTTTTATCAATATATAAGAGTCAACGGACAGGCAGCTATTGTAACTGTGTGATATTTCTGCATATTAATCCTTACATACAATGATGCCTTCACACTTCTGTGCCTCACTGCCTATCTTTGTTCCCTCTAATCTGAGATTTCACAGTTTTTCACTGCCTGCAAGCACTTTACAGAAAAAGTACATTCACACATTAACTGTGGACAAACAGCAACCCATGCACACAAATACACAAACAAAGCATCAGATGCACCGGTTCCTTACATTAAGTGACACGGTGGGAACATGGGCTCACAGACTCATACATTCTTTGGTCACAGATGTGTAAACACGCTCCCTCTTTAAGGCCGTGTTGTGCAACGACCTCCTTGCACTTCTGCACAGAAATTGTGACACTCCTTCCTGCCTACAGAAGCTCACAGCACTCTAATGAACAAATAAAGTTTTCTTTGAATATTCCTCATGGGATCAGCGATTCTGCCGACTCCACTAATAACTCCTCACTGCTCTGCTCAGGACCTGAGTCGCTGGCGGTCAAGTAAAACGAACCGTGGGCCCCTGGAGAAAGGCTGGAGAGACCACCACAAGCCCATTATGTGCTCTTATAAGAGGGTGCATTGCAGCTTTGAAGTGTACGGCTTGCAGACCAGGACAGAGGACTTCATACATCGAGTGAGACGAGGCTCCACTTCCCCCCTTATGCTGTTAAATGAATTCACACCAATGCTAACTGTTGTTTTTTTATCAAACAAAAACTGTAGACTGAAATTATCTCACTTCATCATTATATAAAATGTTACATGAGCTTTTGTTTATTTGGTGTTGCTTTTTTGCATCATATAACTGTGGGAGGGTATCTTGTCTTCATTAATGCTCTTTCATTCCATATTTCAGAGCATCAAAGATATTCTTCTAGTTGGACACCGGCAGGCTGTAGCCTGGCTGGATGAATGGCACGGTTGGTCAAAACTCCATTACAATTTAACAAATACATTTTCAAGCATTTTGAAAAATATTAAACCACCTTAAAATAAACAAAAGAATCAAAGACATATTTTCCTGTGCTCTGTCCACAGGGCTTAGCTTGGAAGAGGTGAGAGAATACGAGTCCACAATGCAAGAGAAGACCAACAGCAAAGTCAAATCCGGTCAGTGTAACACAGGTAAGAGTGCAGCTCCTGACCTGTGCGGAAACAAAACACCACAGGGAATGGGAAGGCAGGGTGAGATGACACAGCTGCATGTGAGAGTGTGTGGAGGCAGAGAAAACAAAAAAAAACTGCCTAAAAACAAGAGCAGAGATCTGATGTGTATATTTGCATTGTTGCTTGAATGATTTAACCCAAAATAATGATGAACAGAAGGAAGCAAAAATAATTATAATAATACTAATCATACACCAAAAAATTTAGATATTTGTTGTTAAAGTCTCAGTCCAATCATTTTTAATCATTTTTTCATTTTAATCTATTTTAAAGTATTCAAAAGTCGTTTGTTATTAGAGGGGGACCTGGCTGCAGACAAAATGGCAGCTGAAAATCATTAGCCGGAAGGAAATCCAGACCGGAACATCACCTCCCCCCACACACACCCCGCCCCGCACCAAATACTCAGAAGATACTCTTGTTTTTGGTTGAAAGAGACTAAGGCCCAATCCGATGTTGTTTTTATATTCAAGCACTGGAAGCTCCACACCAAAAGTAGTAAAACGGTGATTATTGATGATGTCATCGATCAAAAGTGACGTCCAAAATATGAGACATATTTTTTTATAACTCTCCGTTTGGAGGGCCAAATGAAGGGGAAGAGAGAAGGGAAGAATTTGGATTGGGCCTAACACAACCGGCACCCCGAACAGTTAAATTTTTTTGTGTTTTAAGCTTTGAACCTTTATTACCGGAGGTGTCTGTCAAATCCTACAATGCTCTTTGACACACCATAACTCCTTACACGATCAGCGTGAATTAGCTGATCTACAGAGAAAAGCTTTTTTGCACTAGTTAGCAACACATTAAAGCGTCTTTTCACCAATATACAACACATTATAAATATGAAGTGTAATATTCCAGCGCAAACCCGCTTTTCTCTGCGACAGAATAAGCTGATTCATGTTGATCGCGTAAAGGGTTGAAGTTAACTACAGTCAAACATAAACACTGATCTGGAGCTAAAGCTCCAATGAAAAAGTCTCAACAGTTCTACAAATCTAAACACTTTTATTAATATCCTTTTTTAAATTAATAAAGCTTTTACCCTCTTTTTGACACTTTTATGATAATCCTGAACACTGTTTAATTACATTAAAAAGTTTTAATAAAAGTGGCTAGACTTCCAACTAATGATTTTCAGCCGCCATCTTGTCCATAACCAGATCCTCTTGGTTAATTGTGATTGAACAGTTTTAAACCAAAATAAAAAAAACTAAGTTTCTAGGACATAGTTTCTGCACTAAACAATAGCAATAGTTTATCAGAAATTCAAGGTGTAGGCAGGACTGTTGGCGTGGAATAAGCCTGCAATTATTTCCCATCATTCCTTTGTTTACACTCTCTCCTGCTTGCTTAAAACCCCTTACCACCCCAAAATAACATTACTACTGTAACAAAAATGGCGAGCAATATTGGAGGTACTCAGCTGTACTGTGAGCCAGATACCAGCTCAGACGAGGAAAACAAAGACGTTCTTAGATCCATTTGTCTTCAAGTAGAAGCATCAGAATGGAGAACAGCAGGAAGCGTATGACCTGCCGATTGTAGCTTGTATGTAACAACTAAAAGCTTTTTCCAACTACTCCTAATTTAAAATGATTTGAGTGAAGAAATACTCATAAACACAGTTTAAATCTTAATTTTCTTATATATGTCCTGAGAAAAATGCCACAAGAACATAGGAAAACAACCAAAAACACAATTTTCATTGTAAAATTGGAGAGGATCTGTAAGAACAATTCTTGATATATTGTAGGTAGGCTTTGCCTCAAAAGCTATCAAAAGCTACCAGCAGAAAGTGAAATATTACAAATTAATGAGTGTGTAATATCGACATGCCTACAGTGAGCCAGTTGCTCCAGTAGTGCCTACAAGTACCCAGATGGCTGGAGTAGATCTGTGAGAAAAAAGGAGGAAGAGAGAAGCAGTCTGGAGGCATTTCGCAACACAAGAAGCGGGGAGAGGGAGCGCGCCCACAGAGGAACGACAGAAAGACAGATGTAGGGTGTATGTTTGCGTGTGCCTCTGCGAGCTGGGAGCATACGAAGGTTCATGAAGTGATCATGCCACTGCGTCGCTCTGATAAACAGCGTAATGCAGCCACCTGCTGCACTGCTCCCACCATGAGCCCCCTTAACATAAATAAGCAGCCACTGCAGCACTTGGCTGCAAATGTCAGGCCTGGTGAAGGCATGTGTAGACCATAGCATGTGGTTATGGTCATGTGTGTGTGTGTACCTGTGCACCTGTGTGCGTGTGTGGTCACCCTGCCCCCTGCTGGCATGTCTGGTGAACCTCAGCGGGATATAAGAGATATCAAAGGTAGAAATCCCAGTCTGGTCTGTTCAATCTGGTGCCTGTACGTGCTTTCTCTCCCTCTGAGAGTGATGATAAGAGACATCAAGCTGCAACAAATCTGCAGTCATTGCTCAATGCACTGCAGCTTGCTACGCTGCCACGAGCCCCCACAGGCCAGAGGCTGCTATAGCGCTCAACCACGCAGACTCACAGAAATACTGTGGGTTTTATTCCATTCATCTGCTTCATAAAAGGAATGGATGTCATTTACTGGAGAGAATCTAATAAGAAGTTGGGTGTGTGAGCTGAATACTAATAAGAGATTAGGCCAATGGAAGCTGAAGTGTATGACACAGATCTGAAGTGTATTTAATACATTAGAAACAGGACTCTTCTGGTTTCATTTATTTCTATTTTAATTTGTCCCCCTGGTTCCAAAATAATTTAATCTCTGTCATTTATTAGTCATGAGCATAATATGTATTACGTGTTTGTTTAAAGTATAAAGAAAATATCTGTGTATCCATCTAGGCCCTCAGGTGTCCTTTCGTCCTGGTTTCCTCCGCTCCCTCTCTGTGACAGATGAACAATCCCTAAAGAAGATGGGAATGACCACAGCTGCCATGTCTGACTCCTCCGCGTCTTCCGTGCCACACAGCCCCAGTCGCCACAATTCAACCCCCGAGTGAAGCCTCACGTACTGTGTATGTTCCAAACAATGTCAACAACCGTCATGTGATGTTGCTTCTAACCTACCAACATACAAAAGGAACAAGCTGTAACAAGATGGTAAAAGATAAGATAATGTGTCATGGAAAAAAATGACAGAGAGGTAGAGGTTATTGTGACCCCCATGTCTAAATAATGCAGTTTCAACAGAAAAAGGAGTTTTCCCAGTTGTGTTTTCCTCTAACAGGGGCGGAGCTACAAGGAGCAAAGGGGGCAAGAGAGAGCTTTGCCCTACACTTGCCACCCTAATTTTTGAGTCATTAGTTTCAAGATTAAGAAATCGTCAATGCAAGCTTCTTTTAGCATCGCAAAATAAAAATATTTTTAAATGAAAAACTGTCAAAACATGTATTTTTTAACCTTTCTACTTAGCTGTTCTGATCTGCCGCCCTGCCCCATATAAAATATTCTAGATCCGCCCCTGTAAAAATGTAGCATTTGCTTCTTTAGCTCAGCAAAATAATATTTTTATTTTATGAACAAGTTGTGATGTGAGCTTTCTGGACAAAACACTCACCTTCCAAAGTAAATATTGCTTAAATTGCACGGAACCTCAAGATGCTTTATTAAAAATGCCTTTGAACGAAGCTGAAGTTGCAGTGTTAAAATTCACTTATGTACCTTTTGTACTGAGAAATGAGCAATGCACAACATTTTATCTAACACAAAACAATGAACAATTGCATTCCCACCTGGTAGAATTTTCCTATCTGTTTAATATAAGCAGTTTTTCCTCTTAAAAAATGTTTGTTACTGAATTTCAATCAATTCCCCATGAAGAAACCCTGTGTGAATTGTGTGTTACATTGAATCAATAAATGAATAAATAAAATAAGCCTTCTTGAACCTTGAAAACAATGTGCATCTCTGCACTTTTAGTTCCTCGGTTTTAGTTTGGAATGCCAGTGGGGCTGGAGGATTACTTCCAGTCCTGCAGACTACAGACAAATGCATAAGGAGTTTAATAGAGTAGATCTAATGAGAGAGCAGGCGAGAAGGGAGGAGGCGCTCAATGCAATGGATCAGCTCTCCTCTCCACCTCAGCCAATAGGTCAGACCAGGTGTATTGACAGAGGCCAGTGAGGCGTTGTATTGGCTCCTTGATCGCTTAGCTGAGAGCTGCAAATGGGTCAAGACGAGGCTAAACTTCAATTATGTGTCAATGATGTGGACCTTTATGACACGATTAGCTTGATTTGTTTTTTTTTTTCAACAGCAATGGAAATTGTTCTATTATAATTGTCCATAATTGTAATAAAACCATAATCTGCCTTTGTAAAAATAAAAAAAAAACTCTCTTTGTAATATCTTCTGTTGAGAATGTGTCAATAAAAATATGTTCGTTCCAACATTATGATTCACTTATGTCATGAAATCTGCCCCGATCAGCCGTAAACGGAGACGCTCCAGACATCATAAGCCATGTTTGATCTGTATTGACCTGTAAAGATGTACCAGCTGCCGGCATCACAGTACTCACACATAATCTACTCAGCAATTTCACACTTGTGTGCCATGTGGAACAGCAGAGGACACAGCCGAGGCACTTTTCTCTGTGTAAGACAACAGCGATGCAGGAATGCTGAGCGAACGTGGGGTTTGGAGTTGGGCGTGTGTGCATGTCTGTCACTTTGGTGTCAATCTATTGTTTCGGACTTAAGAACAAAAGCTCAGGCCTGTCACAAAGGGACACAAAATGACTTTTGATTGACAGACACGGCAGCTAGCTTTGAATGGCATGTTAAATAGCTCCCATTATGAGACTCATTATGGCTTCTTTTATACTTTCGAATCAAAAGCCAGTTTGTTGTAAGCTTCACAACAAAAGGGCTTCAGACGTACATAAGCACATAAATAAATAGATTCATGCTGAATCTTCCCTTTCCCCAAAGCAGCTACAGCTCGTCCTCTCAACCTGCAATAGCATTAGTTTCCCTTCCTCGTTTGTCTCTTCCATTAAATTTTCTTTCTCATTATTGCCAATTCCACCATTCCCTGTCGAGCCCCACCTTATTCCACCCCAATTTTTGCATTTTCATTCCCGAAATCTCCCTTGATCTTCCTTTCTTTCTTTCCTCTTGATCTGTGCGTCCTCCAGAGGGCCTCTAAAGAAGATGTACTGTGTTCATTATATGGAAATGTTCCCAGTGGTACATTATCATAGATCCTGACCCCGTAGAGCTGAACACCCCTGCGATTCCCACCTCACCCATCAGGCCCCACAAATAGCATAGGAAAGGAGGAAAGACAGGACGTTCTCTGGATCGACTGTGACCCTCTTTGCTTTACTGTACTGTCACCCTACCTTCAGGTGGATACTTTTGCATTTACAGAAGAGGAATGTGACAGCCAAGAACCTCATTATGAAGACCCAGTCCAATGAAAATTCTGTTTTTTATTCTTTTATTTTATTTTCTTGTGGCATTTTTCTCATTATGGAAGATAAAAAATATGAAGCTTAAAAACGCATTTCTGACTATTTCTTTACTCAAATTGTTGTGAATTAGAAGGAGACAAAAAAGTGCAGTTGGAAAAAGCTTGTTTGACATACAAGTTACTACAGTAAGCCACAACCCCCCTCTTGATGCATCTACTTGCAGACAAATTGATCCATTAATGTGTTTTTTTTCCCTTGTCTGAGCTGGGATCTGGCTTAAAACTGTACAAATGAATAGCTCAGAAGTTGATTTACTTTTCTGTTGCTCCGCTAATCTTAAGAACTAATCATGTCTCCATGTTTGGATTTATTTGATTATTATTAAAAGATTTTCCTGGTACAGGGGACTGCGTCTGTATGACAGCCACTTCCGCTGTGTTTCTGTGTCTCTGTGGCTGAGCTTGAAGGCTGACTGTCATGTATTGAAATAAATACAATTGGGAGGCCTTTTTCCTTTCTTTTTAAATGTCTCGATGAGGCCTGAGCAGCTCTCCGTCTGCTGGCATATCGAGCAAGTGAGCTCCAGCGGGAGCAAAAGCCGGCGATCTGTCCAGAGTGTATCCCGCCTTCGCCCCAAAGTAGCTGGATGAGCTCTGAGAACCTGCAGCTCCAACATGTTAAGGAAGAAAATGCTGATCAAGTTCCTGAAAAGGTCACATGCTCAAAGCTGAGTTCCTGATTGGTAGATGCGACGAAACGACCTGTCAAACTTTAGATAATAACATTTTGGCCACACCACCCAATTCCCGCCTCGTCGCTGCTGGACTTCAGATTCCCTCATGTCGCCTCTGTTCTGTTGACTTAACATTAAAAACTGGCCGCCTCTCCCGTGCCTATCACGTTCGGTGTGAATGCACCTTTAGCCTGTGGTTATGAGGGCTGTAAGCTAGCAGAGGAGCACAAAAACATAAGGATGATGGGGAAGGGGGCGGGGTTACTTTGCGCCAACAGTCCCACCACAACTCAAAGACTATTTTTTTATGAACTTCTGTTGAAACTATGTCCTAGAAAACAAAACACATTCTTTGATTTTGGCTAAAAACGGCATGATCATAATTTAAAGACCACTGGGAACTACAACAGATCAAAAGGTAATCAGAGGAGAAATTTTGAAAGGCTGAAACAAAAAGTTGAGAACTTGGATAGTAAAACTGATTTAACAAAAGTTAGTTATAAGCAATTTGTTCTGGCACAAAGAGGAATATAAAAAAAAAGTTTGTGTGTGTGTTTGTGCATAATTTCTCATCCACCTTAATGGTATTTTGTTAACCAAGCTGATGAATGAGCTTCTGTTCCAGATCAATACATGCTCTCTGTTCTACAGACAGACAGTAATGCAACTGCCTCATTTGTTTGATGATGTGCTGTGCGTCTGCTGGTGTGTGCGACTCCCAAAATGGCCCCCCATTTCCTGGCTGGGCAGTAACTTCAACTCCGCTGTTAAACGAGAGGGGCCATTAAGCCACGCGGTTCAGCATGTCACTAACTTAATCTCCCCGTCCAGATGCCAGCTCTGATAAACACTGATAAAGCCTCTGTGCGGTTGTGAGAGTTATTAAGCAAATTACAGGGCAACTTAGCTGCCTTAAGTGTGGTAATATTCTAACGATATTTACCTCCAACTGTGAAAGTTGTCTAAGCCTGATTGTGTGCTTGTGTCGGTGAATACTCAGGAGTTCAAGTTTCAAAAAGGACAAAATGGTGAGGCCAAGATGCTTGTATTTCCTCATTAGTGTCATCTATACAGTTTTTAGCCCACTGAAGCACATAAATGACTTTAAATCCTGGGTGTATTAAGCCCCACCAGTGGGAACCCAATTTGTAACCTCTGCCCAGTAATACGTTCACTGGACTTTATCTGGGGACAAGCAGAGTGTAAAATTCATACAGTATCTGAGAGAACTAATTGAACCAATTACGAAGGTGAATATGGATTACTGTGGGAGTGTGAGCACACATTCCCTCCAGAATAGGATTGGAGAGCACTGCTTTCACGCGATAATGATTGTCATTCCAAATGGATGGCGGCGCAAGGTCTCAGTGTGTCGCACAACAACACTCGCAGAGTCAGCTGACTTAGCGTTTACAGCCGGCGTGTTTTTCAGTTGCGCAGCAGCTGATCCCAGGGCTGCTGTTCTGGGGCAGTAATTAATTGCATGCAGGTAAAGAAAGAGTCAAGGATACGTGTTAAAACTCTTCACCGCCTCAAACACACTCTCACAAGCAAACACCAGTTTGCACGCACTCAGTTGATGGTAAAAAACAGAAGGCTAACAAGTACAAAGGAGAGAAATATTCAGAAACTTGCGCACAAATAAGAGCCTTGGGTTCTTCGTGCTTTAAACTTCTTAATCAGCAATTTCATAAAGCCTCCCATTTTTAATTGTGCCATCCCTGACTATTAACATAACAGCTACTGCAGTCAGTTTGCCCATATGTTTGCTAATGGGCGACGATAGATTAGAGCAGTGAGCAGAATACATTAGAGAACAAGGCTTTTGTTTTGATTTGTTTGTTTTTTATTTGATCAACAAATGCTGAATTACATTTGCCTCCGAGATGTGCAGAGCAAAGGTAGCCTTTATTTTTGTTAAGGCCAATAATTGCCATTTAACAAACAGTGGGAGATGCTTAAAAATATATAAAAACAATGCACAATATTATAAAAAAGTAGTATCATGAGAAAAAATTACTGTAGATGCTTTAGAAACTGAGAACAATGCTCCAAATTATTATAAATACAGGGACGGTCATTCCTCTCACAGGGGTTTGAAACCTTGCGGCTCCATCATGCCTCCATAGTGGCTCTTTTAAGAAAAATGCTAACAATATGACGAATAAATTGTTCTGTAGTTTTGTTTTATTTAATAAGATTTGTCATTTATATCTTAACATGTCAGATAACTGAGCAAAATAATGGTAAACGACTTAATCTACTGTCAGGGTTTATTATTAGAATAAGCTTAAATCATATGTATTTATGTAACACTGTACATCAGTTTTTATAGTTTCTGTTCAAATAGAAACTTAATAAAATGTATATTTGCATCTATTGGTATGGGTTTAAAATTATGGATTGTACACCAGTGTAGTCCTGTTTAAATTTTATAGTGAAAAGGATGAAGCAGCATCAAAACCATAAAGATCTAAAATGCCATGTTTGACTTCCTTACATATATTAATTCAAGGAATTAAAATATTGCAGCTGGAGGATCTTAACACAAGGTATATTTTATTTTGAAAGGATGCACGCATGTTTTTCTTTCAAATGTAAAGTTAAAATTGTTAAATATATTAAAAATAGAACGCTTACAACTTAATGGTTGTAAATATTTACATTTTACTAATGATTTTCTTCATGCTTTTCTTAAGTCTTTCAGAGTAAAATATATCCTTATATATGATCATATATTACCTTTGGCACAATAAAGAACAAACTACTTATGAAATACTAGCTATTTTCATGAGTTATTTTTCCTACTAGGAAATAAGACCCCTCGATCTCCGAGGCATCGCCTTCCTCTGCGTGTGCCGCCCATTTCATGACGCCATTCTAGAGCTGACCTCGGCAGGCATCGTATCTGAGTTTCCCAAAATAAAACAAACAACATCCTAACTTTTGCAAAGATGTATGTACACACCGTATACCTGCCTTCAGTAGCCCTGCTACACAGGTTGTAGCGATGGCTGGGGCTAGCAGCTAAGCTGGCCTGGAGATGAAGCTTGCGGGGAAGTTAGCGGCTGATCACCGCTTGCTGAGCAGCGAAATTCTGTGTTTGTGTTAGCCTGACAGCGGTGCTGGCAGAACAGGCTCTTCCTGAAAGGGGCTACCCTCAATTTGTGATATCAGATCGTGAGAACCTGCTCGTTTTTGTGGGTTGGGAGGGGCTGGTGCACGAACGCAGATTTTTAGAGGAATGTTCAGAAATGCATGAATGGCTCAAAATACTACTTGGAGGTTATTTATAGAGAGGAATGAACATTATAAATACGCTTAAAAGCTCAAAAAGTTGATTTTGGATGTAGGTCCTTTAAAGGCCACAAAAACAAGTGATTCTTTTCTTTTCTAAACAGTAAAGTGAGACTTTGCGCCTCTCGCTGAGTTTTGGTCAATATGGACCTCTCTATTAAGGTTAAAGGTAGCAGACCAACGTTCAAGAGCTGGAACATCTGAGTTGTAATATCAAAGATTGAGGTTGTTTTTGATCAACAGCAAACAGGTTTAAATTTAAATAGTCTATTTTAACTTTTTGACTGCATTTCTGAGTTATATCCAAAAAAAAATCAACAAATGGGAAAGAAAATCTTGAATTCAATCTTAATTATTGAAATTTTCATTTATTATTCACCAACAGTGTCTCCTTACCAGTGTTGTGCCAGTTATTTTCAAACTCTTACAAAATACAGATATTGTAGTTGTTAGAAGTAATCCCTCACCTGACAAGATTATTGTGAAAATATCATATGAAGTTTGAAGTTTGAAGTTTTATTTGGTTGGTTGCATACATTCAACATTTCATAAACTTTAAATAATCTACACCAACCAAAAAGGAATGGGCTGAAGCATCATGCTTATCAAAATACCACTTACACAGAAACGGAAGTTAACATCAAGTTGGCTATTATGCAACAAGCATAAAAAACAAAATTGTAACAAAGTACATATTCATATATACAGTTCATGCATATTATATATATATATTTTACAGCTGCATACATACATATTTACTGAAAATTGAATTTCACTGGTATTGACTAATTTTTTTACATTTTATCAGTAACCTACATTATGTAAGAGTATTAACTAATTTAAGATCTTTATTTAAAGAATTCCAAAGTTTTGTACCGAAAATAGAAGGACATTTCCATTTTACATTTGTTCTTGCCCTGTACGATTCAAACATAAAATTACCTCTTAATGTGCGGTTATATGACTCCCGTGGTACTTTAAGGCAACTCATTTTGCAATAGTTTCAGAAGTAAAGTAGCAATTTAGTGATAAATGTGAGAAATTGTTGGGGTTTTTATTCACAAAGGTCTGGGCTGTAAATTTGTTGTAATACTGGCTATGATTTAAGTTTAGTGCTACTAAAACTGAATTAGCAATGCCTTCATTTCCACAAAAAATTATGGTAATGCATTACTTATTCTTTCAACTCATCAAATGCATGTTTTTTTTAGCTCCGAGCCAATCAATTTTCTGCAAAACTTGTTAAACATGATCAATCTGTAACACCCTTGTTATCATGTTAAAAAAAACTGCTGCAAGTACTACTGAAGCGCTACAGAAAAACAGTGGTTGTTGTAACTGTACTTGTTCACATGACTTGCTGATAAAAGCTGGCAAATTGCACATCGTTGACATGATGGTGTTGACAGGTAGTACATAAAGGTTCAAGCTGTAGGGAGCACACAGGTTATTACTCAGTGACCCATCAAAGGAACCCCAACACAAAGAGGAAAAGAGCACAAAGCAAAATTAAATACATTTCCACCCAATTCACGGCACCAGGCGGAGATGCAGTGCTTTTTCTGTGAGGTCTGGAGTGCAGCAAAAACACAGGAGTGTGCAGAACACAAGCTTTTTATCACCAGAGTCAACTTTATGCTGCAACTGCTCCTTTTGTAGGGTCAGTGTGTTTGGTGTTTGTCATTTAGTGAAATTTTGAAGGTCTTTTTCATCTCTTGATGGGGTTGTGCCCTTTAGTTTGTTTTTCGGTTATATTTTCCTGGTTTTGGCCAAGCTCTGTTTTCAGGTTTTGGGTGTCTGCACATTATCCACAGCTGTCTACATTTAAGTGAATTGTCCTCTGTGTATGTGTCTGTTTTCAGGTCATCAACTTTGCAGGGGCGGATTAATACCAGATTTTCTTGTCAATAGATTACACTTTTTAACTGTGTCAACCGTCAAAGTCCGAAGAAGTGTGGTGGGAAAATAAGTAAGGGATAATACCCGACGAAGTGTGCGTTATGAGAAATTAACGCACGACGTGGAGGCCTAAACCGTCCGACGCGAAGCGGAGGACGGTTGCCTCCGTGAAGTGCGTTAATTTCTCATAATGCACTCTTCGGAGGGTATTATCCCGCTTATACCATGGTCTTTACAAAATAAATAAACATTTAATCAATATTTAGTACTTTATTCTTGTTATTTCTTTGGTTTAGCTCATTTTTTCACACAAAGCGGACTATTTGATCATCCGTGATGCGGTTTGTTGTCACGGTGACATGGAACACGGCATGAAGCCTGAAGCCGTTACAGACCTCAGCTGCAGCGGTAAAGTGTCGCTGTTTTGAAAGAAAGACCGGATATTTTTCTTCTTTTTCTGACGTTAATCCTTCAGTGAGCAGCTAGAACATATTCAGCTTCTGTCTGTGTTTCATTTCACGGCAGGTTCGTTCTTCTGAGCTGCTCTAAAATGAGAAACTCCCTCTTGTGGTGAAACAGAAGACTACACCTTTCATGTCGAGTGGTGTTTTATTAGAAGGAGAATAACTAATTTGTCAATATTAATTTACCTTACAAAAGGAGAGGAATATAAATGCTGGTCGCTACAATAAGTTGAATAAAGCATCAGTTCAGAGAGAAAGTTCATCCATTACTGCTTGTTTTGTCCAGACGATGAAGGAAAATGTGTTTTAAAGAAGCCTGCGCAGTGATATCGAACGTTTGGTCTGTGTGACCGGAACTTCTTTTTTAGGTGTGCGTTATTACTGTGCATTATCACTTTTTAATGCACACCCAGCAGCCAATCAGAATCGAGTATTCACCCAGACCATGGTATAAACAGTAATTTATTTAACAGGTTCTGTTGAAGGTCCACGGGGGTACCTGTGTCAACCGCCTCTCCTTCACCACTCGGCAAGTAAAAAACTGCATTTTTGATGGCTAAAACGCAATTTTTTTTACGCCTCTTCTCCTGCCGATTTATGATACTTTTTTCTTGCCATAGATCAATGCCTGTCCAAAAATGTCTTCATAAGCTTGACGCCCCAGTTGTGTGTGGTCGCTACATGGAGCGGCGTTTGAGCCTATCTCATTACAATCCATGGAAGACGCATAGCATGATTAGAGCAGTGACGTGCAGTGAAAGCGTTACGTGAAGTGAGACATTGACTCTTTCAGAGCAATATTTCCAAAAAATGAGGCCAATACAGGTCAATCTAGAACTGCACAATATTTTATGTACCACCCATCATATTTCAAATTATCCACAAACCAAAATGCTAAAACATGTAGTTTCTGAATTGCCTTGAGACCAAAAACTAAAAGACAATAATGCTTGAAAATAGTTGAGAAAATAAAAAATCAGTTTGACAAAATTTGTCCTTGTCCCCCTCCAGAATGAGCAAATCAAATATTAAATAAAAGTTCAAACTAAACTTTAAATTTTTTTCTTCGTATTTTGTTTTATGAAAGCCCCTAACTGGAAACATTGGTTTTGATAAAAGTTCATTATTATCCTTGGTCATGGAACATGTGTTCACAACTAACCCAGATACCATAACCTTTGTTTTTAGCAAGACGTTGATGAATATGTGGATGAAAATCAGAAGGTTTACTTTTCAGGAATTTTGAAGCCCAAATAAACATACACCATTATGAATGCTACAAACACTGCCCTGGATGATGCTCTCAGCACACGTGCACACACACAGACGCAAACGTTGGTCAAACCTTTACCTGTAATGATTCGTCTGTCCTGGTCAAAAATCTTCGTAACTTCAGCGTGAAAGTCTCCTATCTTCTAGAAAGTCTACATAAAAAGGTGTTTTGGTCATCCTTTCATTATTACTCCATGTTCTGAGTGAAAGTCCAACTTTAAATCATTTTTTCATGAGTTTACATCCGCCATTTTTGCAGCCAGGCAAAGCAAAAACATAAAATACGCGCTTTTATTGAATAAACTTTATTAGTAACAGATGAAGAACAAATGCAAACTCACGAGCGCCCTCTCTGTTGGGACACTGCTACTGCGTGCCGCACCTACTGTGTTTTCAGTGCGGTTGCATGTCACACTTTGATAGAAAATAAACTAGGACAAAATCTGAAGATCATTAAATGTAAAATGGAAAGTGATGACATGCACTATTTTTTAAACAATGCTTTAGATCTAAGCCTGTAAATATTTGGGCTTGCTTTGCCAACTCTTGCAGTTGCTATATTGCCATTTCTTGTTTGACACAATTTTTTGTTTCATGATCTCATGTTTGTGTTTAAACGTTTTACCAAGTTTATTTTGTCATTATTTTTTATTTAATTTCCCACTATCCACTACAGGTC